>NC_140355.1:10686877-10889672 GCF_963514085.1 Chelon labrosus
ACACATCTTGAGCCCTAAAAAGTTCACTTTGCCGTCTGTCTCGTACCTGGATGGTTTGAATGAGGAAGCCGTCTCCACCTGCGGGGCGGTGAACATCCCCTCTCCTTCCTGTCTCGCTTGCTCCGCCCTCCTCTCCTCAACTCGCAATCGTTCTACGTAGCCCTTAGTCGGGGGTTTGGGCGGCCCCGGGGGGCAAGGTCTGAGGTCGCAGTAGCTACCCGCCGTTTCTGAGGGATGCGATTGGTAGCTGGGATGATGGGCGGGCGAGGAGTGCGCCGAGTGCGAGGTACGCGCGGGATGCTCGGGAGGGATGTCCCCGGCCGAGGGGCTGAGCTGAGGTTCGCTGGAACGACGCATCACGGGGGAGGGAGGGACGACGGCCAGAACCCGCCCACCCGAGTGGGCTCTTTGCCTGGTGACTGGGAAAAAAAAAAAAAAACAGAGCGCAGCCTTTAAATATCTGCAGAATGTGTTGGTGAATGTGAGGACTTTTTATTTATTTATGCGTCTGGCACTTACTAGCACTATACGCAGGGGACAGTGGCGTCTCCCCAACAGGCGACAAGGGGCAGCGATACTCCTGAATCTGGTCCATGCTCATCGCACAGTTCCGCATTGCGTCTTTATGGTGGTGGATTGTCGACGGGCTGCAAACACAGCATTTAAATAACGTTAAACATCTGACAGAAGGAAGGGAACGTGACAAAGCTGTGCAGTTCAGGGTCATTTCAGGTGACAGGAATAGTGTGGTTTAGGATGTATAGGTTGATTATTTCAAGGTGAGAGAAGAGGGAGGCATTTAAGTTGGTGTGACTTTCATGACAAATCTTACACATGTGCTATTTCTAAAACTAAACCCACATTTGGGACTTGGAAGCAGCAGCAGAAACATGGAGTACAGCGAGATCACTGAGGAAAACACTGAGAAAACGAATGTTTAAAGTTCAAGATTTATTACGACCATTTAACTGGGAGCTGTTTTCAGTGTAGATAATACTTTTCACCCAGACATCTTTGCTTACAAATGCTCTCCTCCACTACCCATGGGGCTATTTTTGTATATTTCTTCACTGTACACAACATATTCGTCTGCTCCTCCTTTGTAGATTCAGTTTCAAGTTTCAAATACCCATTAATGTTTGAAACTTGAGTGGATCCAGCGAAGAGGGCGGCCAAGTGAACAAGTCAGCTTCACTCTGAGGACCTGATGCCCTTTATTCGGGGGGGGTGGGGTGGTGGGGGGGTGGTAATGGTGTCTGTGAAGTGAGGGGCGACCACAGGAAGGTGGAAGGTAAGTGCACTAGGTTCAGTGCTCAATAACAACACTGGTGTCTCTCACACACTAACACACACACAACCTGCAGCTTGGCACAGGCTCCGGCTCTGGTTCCGTTGGCACCACTGGTGTCTCAACTGGACTGGGACTGTCTGAGTCACTAATCATGTATATAACATAAAGCGACAATGAAAAAATGACAAAGCTGCAAAAAGAGAATGCTTTTAGGTCAGAAATGCACCCACAATCACAAATGCATGCTTGTTCTCCCGGGCTCACCTGTGAGGTATTATCTTCTCCGCCGTCAGCCCATCAGTCATGGTGACGCTCCTCCTCTTGATGTACGCCCCCCTCTGGCTGGACGGCGAGTAGGCCGAGCCTTGCTTGCTCATGGAGAGGGCGAAGGTGGCCTCCAGGTATCGCAGGGGGACAGTCCTGCTGACCGGACAGTAGATGTGGACAGCGCTGGACTGGGAAACCGGCTTGCGTTGGCCCACATAAAAGCGCACAAGCTCCTGGACCGAGTCGAAGCTGTCCGCCTCCAGCATGTACTGCACCTGGCGATGAAGATATAGGTTACAGTTTAAAATCTCGGAGTTCCAACAGCCGCTGCATTTACCACAAGGAAAACACCCGAGCATTTGTGTTCTCCGTTGTTCTCACAGTTTAGTTGGGGCACATATTCTTGCCGTTCCTCTTATATTCTGTCTACAGTCAGCGGGGAATGATCTAACAGCAACTTAAAATACATTAAAAAAGAAACTGGCATCAGCAAGCTGGGTCGGGATTAAAGCTCGGAGGCAGAGAGAGGCAGCAGAGGCACAGCTGGTCAACGAGGCACACCTGCACCAAATTAGCCTCCGCATGTAATTAGCTCAATCACCAGGGGCAACAAGAGAAAACAGACATTTTAAAATGGAGGACAGATATTGACTTGGCAAATATAGAATATTAAAAAAAAAGAAACCACTTCCATTCAGACATAGAGGTTCGGAGAGCTGGTGTGCATGTTGATGTAAAAGAGTCTGAACTGAAATGAGAGGAGGCTAAACCAGTCGGACTAAAGCTGCCTTCAAATGGAACCCGTGAGCTCGTGGGTAGGACATGGGAAGTTGTGTGCATCCTTCGTTAACCTTTCACTTCACTTCACTTCCCTGGTGAACACAGTAATCCCAGTTTTGGCATATGAAACGCAGGTGTAGCAAACGGCGCATTCACATGCTCCTTGGACGGGTCTCATTTTCCCAAAGGAGGAAGTCGTTTATACACATTCAGTGTCTTTAAGATGGGATATGAAACACGATGGGCGCTACCAACAAGGACGTGTTGTGGTTTTTCAGCGGTTAACACATTGATAGCTGTTTCCGTGACTCCATGACTTACGATTGACTGATGCATGTTGGTCATAAAACTGCCCTTAATTGCCAACGCGCTTGCAAAGAATGGACAAGAACAACTTCCACCCAAATTATCACTGACTTTCTGAATTGTTGTTCCATCCATTAGCACAGTAAGAGCTAACGGTACGTCCAGGTTCTACTTGCCGTCAAATGGGGCTAAACATGTTTATTGTGTGTACCTGTTCATTAGCTTTTTTTAATTTTTAACCTCAATGGCTTCTAGACAACCAACGGCTGCGTATCAGCGACCTTCTCGTGACTCACATCTGATGTTACCACTTGAACGCCACACATTTTTATGTTGCCTTCAAACGGAACTCATGAGCTCTTGGGCGGGACGTGGGAAGTCGTGCACACAACTCGTGAATTCGCACTTTGCCGATAATCGCCACTTGCAAGGTCGTGAAAGGGCAGTTCAGTTAGACTCTTCTCATGGGCACGCTGACTTATCTGAAATCAACATGTGTACATGACTTCCCATTTCAGAACCGCAAGCTAACAAGTTCAATTTGAAGGCATTCAAGTATTTTAATGCATCGCTGGTGTTGTACATGCTGACTCTCCAGGAACAATTACTGATACATCTACATTAGTTACTCCTGCTCCCACACTGAGGGCACTGATGAGCTGATGGTTTGATCCTAACTAAGTAACCACCTAGCATCATATATGAGTGTGTCAAAAAGTAAATGTAAGACAGACCAATACGTACCTTAGTCTCGCTGGATTTGACCAGGACTTTACTGATCTTGAAGTGCAGCACCTCGTTGTCCCATCGACAGGTCAAAACATAATCGCCAACACTGGTCAAGGAATCGCGCACGAGGAAATCTCCATTACGCAAAACCAGAGTCTCTGACACCTAGGAAAAAAATAGGAAAGAGAGAGTAAGTTTTGAGTTGTAAAATAGAATGAAAAAGCTTAGAGGATAAAGAGCTGCAGGCAAGCTTGGCTCACTGAGCTATAGCCCGTATGTAAATGTTTAGTTTCTGACACTTAATAACTGAATTGAGAAAATCATGATCACTTATAGTAATGCCTTAGGATGGCTTGCGTTGCTGAACAAACACAACTATCTCTCACTGGAAAAAAAAATTGGCTCCGGTGTGCACAGGTTGAGTTGGCAATGATGAATAAAAATCCAAGCGACAGTGTCTGGAATGACTTTCTGAAGACGTATTTTATATCGAACTCAGCACTAAATGAAATGTATTTAGAATTTATTGACAATCCAGAAAAAGCAGTGTTCACGGTTTGAGGCAAAGCTTCAGGCTGTACATCTCGCCGATACCAAACACTGCAGATGTGAGACAGAATCACAAATATTGATCTAGTAGCTGTGTAGTGAGAGAGAGACACGTTTCAAGCAGCATATTCTCTTTCGAAGTACATGCAAAGAGACTATAAAGCAAAAGGTGCAAGGCTTAAAATTGATTCGACCCAGGGTACAAGGCATAAAATATGTAATACAACAGAGCCAATGGTAAATATTGTCACTGGCCAGCAGGAGGCAGTATATACACAGATCAAAATTTCAGAAGGAGTGCACGTTTTTCTTAATGCTTCCACTGAAAAAATAATAATTATTCTGAGGTAAGTAACCCAATGCATTTCAAAATACACCATGTTAACAGTTTGAAAGTATAACAATATATGAAATAATGTGATTTAAGGGAAACCACATTAGTCACTCATACACTCACTGCTGTCCATTGTGGGGGTCTTACAAACACGAATGACTGGATTATAGAGTAGGGACAGGGTTTAAGAGAGTTAATATACAGTACCTGCTCACAAGGCCTAGTCACCATGCATTGTTTTGGTAACCAGTATGCCTGGGGTTCCCCCAAGTTTACACTGGGGCAAACCATGAATAAATGAATATTTTATGTAAATGAACAGGAGAGAGAGACTCACAGATGGCTGATTTGAATCCGTGTCTGTGTTTATGTGTGTGTCAAAGAGAGACAGAGGTTGATCAAGAGACAGAGGCCGCGTCTATGAACAAGTACCCTCCACATGTGCATGAGGTGTGTGCGAGCGCCAGGGGTCCGCTGTTGTGCGTCTCTGTGTATCTGTGTCTTAGTCACCAGCTGTGGAATTCAATTGCGTACATCGGCAGCATAACGCAGCTGTCTGTTTGGCAGAGTTTCCCTCCTTCTGAACGCTAAAGCAATTTCTGCTGAGCTGTGACAGATGATGGGATTCATTAATCAGTGTTGTTCTGTGTGTAAAGCGTTTAAACTGTGCTTTCAAAGCCAGAGACTTCAGCTAAGTAATCGCTCAACTAACACTGCTGGTTGACAACCACGTCAACCCACAATTAAATGCTATTATATTCGTTCCTTTTATCTAAATAAATTCTGCGTTTTTAATATAAACTATGAAATGTGAGGTTGACATGAAAACAAAACTAGCGGTAGATCCTTTTCAGAAATTGTCTAAACATAATTTATTTCACTGCTACAGAGAGAGTCTAAGTTGAACCTTCTCATCTTGGCGGTTTCTTGGTAATTAAATTCTTGAAAACTGACAATTTTCACAACTGACTTATGATAAATGAATGAATGAAGTTTTACTTTATGGGTGAAAGCACTGTGTGTTAAACTAGAAACACGCTTCATTCAGCTTAAACAAAAGAAAGTAAAGCTGCAGCTGGAGTGATTACTTTCCTCTTTCAATGATTTTTTTTTTTTTTTTCAATGAATATATTTAAAAGAAAAAAAGAAAAGCCCAGATCTCCAAGTGGAATTTGCAAATTGCTTGGTTTGTTCAAAACCCTAAAGATGTTCAATTTTCAAAGACGCAAAACAGGCGAAAGCAGCAAATCATCATCACATTTATGAAACTGAACCTGCAAGCGTGGACCAGTCTGTCCACTCTTGTCCTCCATTGTTACCTTAGCACAATGCACTCTGCTGCATAAGCATATAATCCTCCGGTGCACTTCACCGTCTTCTTACCTCTCTGGGTATGTGTCCATGGTACCAGCCATGGCTCCTGATGTCAGCAGGGCTCAGTTTCAACTCCTCCTCCAGTTCCTTGCGAAGCTTCTCGGGAGGAGACTCCAGCAGGTACTTCTCCTTGGAGAACTGCATGAGACAAACAAAGAGGAAAACAAGAGTTAAGTTGTGCAAGTACACACCACATTCAGCTTATACTTTATGGAAATCTATATTTAACTTTTATTATTCATATTCATCCCAAGGATTGAGATCTCAAAGGAGATTTGTGTCCATGAGTATATCTGTAAGCACATAACTTAAACCATTCGATACAAACTGCAGTATAATCCTCATCACAATGTAATATAGTGTGTGGTGCAACAGAGCGTCTTTTACACAAATACACGCCGACAAAAACACACACCCGCGTTACAGAAGGCAACACTGCAGGGAAGCGCCACTGAGTGGTGCCTTCCGCGCAAATGTGCACACACGCACAAACACACACACACCAGAAACTATCCAATCGACCCTGACCTGATTACTAAGAGGAAGAAATCATCACGGGCAAGCTCTTATTGTTCTTATGTGCTGTGGAGACCTGGATTTAGCCTTTAAGAGTGGCCACTCTGGTTGGCTGGTAATAAAGTCAAATGCACAGTCTCGCGCACATTAATGCACACAAGGCACAAACAAATCGAAACATATTTCACATTTCAAAGCTTCACATTTCTGTTTACACAAAGAGCAATCCATGGGGGAAATCAGGGCTGCAAAACACACACAGCCACACACACACACCGCTGACATAATGCATTAACGTAATTGCAACGTTCACCCTTAGTTTTAACCCTCAAAAAGTTGACGACCATAAAATGTCTCTACGAAGTTACGTATTTCATGAAAGATGGCTCATGCAACTTGAACAAGACCAAACACACACACACACACACAATTAAATTGTCTGAATCCATGACAAATTAAATCATTAATGAAAATATGATTTTTTATGGTGCCACACAAACAACACAGCCAACGCAAATGTTTGAAGTGCTTGTCATTTTACATTAACCGCCGCACAAGCACTATTTGCTTAGGTAAGAAGGAAAAATGGAAAACCCCAGAGTGGGACCCTGACGTTATGTAAAGACACCATAAGAACTGATGACTGCGGAAAGACTGAGTTCAGACGAACGACCTCAGATTATTTAAAACAGAGGACGCACGTACACAAAAGCGTGCGTGCACGGCCGCACAAACTCTTTCACAAATATGCACAAAACAGAGAAATCCACACAGGAATAAACAGTGAAAGGAAATCGTCTCGGCTCTGCCAGTATGAAGAGAAATGAGACTGGAGACCAAAATAAACAGTAAACAGCCTTGTCGCTAAGGCTAGCCTGTCGTTCCTCCTAACATTTTCCCTCGATCAGAGCCTCTCAGCTTCTTTTTTCGGGGTCAGTGTTTTCCTCCTACTTCCACTTACTTTTCTCCCTCGCGCCCACAGTTCCTCTCTTCATTCCCCACAATCATGAAGTCTCAAGAAGTTTGTTGTTTGCTGAAAGTGTGAGTGGGTTTCCACCAGCCAGCATGTTTGTGTGTGCGTATGTGTGCGATTAGAGGAGTCTACAAGAGGCAAACATTCGATCTAATCATCTCCAGGTCACCGCGAGATGAAATTATTAACTGCCTCCACTCCTCGCCGTTCTCCCTCTCTTTTCGGCCTCTCTTCTCCAAACCTCTGGGGGATTTGGAGGGGATATCGCCATGGAGGCTCACTCTAACAGATTAGATTTGAGGTGTGTGAGTGTGTATGTGTGTGAAGGAGAGGGGAGAAGAGGCCAACAAAAGAGCTGCGGGGTCAAGTGTGCAGTTATTGCTTTTCCTTGTGTCCCTGGAAACCCAGGAGAGGGCTGCCACTAAACTCGTGCTCAACAATGAACTTTGTGTACATGTGTGTGTGCGTGTGTGTGTGTGTATATATATATATATATATTTGATGGGTTATGAGGCAAATTGAAATGTCAGCGGGGCTCTATTTATGATATGCTTCATGGAATAGGCTGACATCAGAGGGAACACGCTGACAAAAAGACCAGAAAGAAAAAAAAAATGGATGGACAATCAAAAGTGATTTGACAAGGACAGACACAGAAAGAAAAATAGTTTATTGTCTTCTAATGTATGAATAAAACTGAAATTATGTGTCTCATGCGCACAGTAGTAGCCATCTATCTGATTGCGGCGTGAATTACTGTCACGACACGTGTCTATCGGTTGCATCCTCCCTCAAAAGAGGACTATATATTAACACTCACTGAACGTAACCACATACAGTTAACTGTTAAGATCAGTAGCGAGTATTTCTGTTGTGCTTTCATTACTGTATCTGTAAGTGCTTTTGCTACATCTGCTATTTTCCATCTCAATCTCCCATGTACTCTGGTGTCATGTTTTTACTGTATGCTGCACATATGCATTTACCCAGATGCCTGTCTGAATCTATCTGCCTGCATTGTGCCCTCTACTCTCTTTGCTTCTGCCCCAGCTCCCTGTTTTGTCTGTCTCTCTCTCCCTCTGTGCCTCTTGGCCTCAGGCAGATGGTCCCCCAATATGAGATATAGGTCCTGCTCAAGGTTTCCTAAAAGGGAATTTTTCCTTGCTAATGTCACCTTAGCGCATGCCCTGGGGCACTGAGGCTATTTAAATAAAATTGAATTGAGTCAGTCAAAAGAAGCGGCAAAGAAAAAAAAAATCTGTCTCTCATACAGTTGCATCCTGTTGGTTTAGTAGAAGCAGACATTTGGAGGATGTGCACAAAGTACAGTGAGCACGGACGCGCTAACACGGCGGTCGTTAAACCAAAACACAGACGTCAGTTGAATTCCGAGCAGACAAACGGGTGGAGAACAGAAGCCGACACCCTGCAGAAACAGCCGTAGACACACGAAACAGCTTGCATACATAAAGACAAGACGTCAGACATTCAGGAAGGCGCGGAGACAGACGGACGGACAGACAGACGGACGGACAACAGAAACTCATTAACGTGGTCAGAGCCGCAGACACGCAGGGAGACGGGTGCCCCATTAGCGGAGGAGGGAGAGAGTTTAGGTAATTTAGGAGCTGATGCAGGACTTTGCTTCCCCGGGGCGGGGGGGGGGGGGGGGGGGGGCAAAAGAAGTAAAGTGATTGGTGTGTGTCTGTGCATTCATCCATGTATCTGTTGCCACGTGCGTGCATATGTGCGAGTTCTACATGGGCAGTGCCCTTAATGGATGGTACTCTATTTTAGGCTGATGTGGCGAGAAAGTAACGCCAGGTCGTAAAAAAAGATAAGAGCTCAGTTAAAATAAAGGCTGCATCGATTGTGACGGCGGCGCATGCGGTATAGTTGGAACGAATACGGGAGAGTCAGGAGGCAGGCTACGGGGGTTAGGGGTCTGTGTGCATGTGTGAAAATGAGCTATAGATAACACCCGCAGCGCGATCCATCACCTAATTTACACCAACGCGCACTCGAGGCTCCTCTCCTCGCAGCGGGCCCATTAGACGGTTTCGCCTCATGACATCACCGCACCCCTCCCTGAGAGAAAACTGACTGCTATCAATAAGCATCAGAAAGAATAAAAATGAGCCACATAAAAGGAAAGTAAATGAAAGGGACGATAATGGGGAGAAATTCTGAATATATGCACATATTTATACATATATTATGCACAAACACACACACCCTTATTGGCACATTGGTGTGTGTTACTATGTTTTATTTTAATTTTCTGTTTTTTCTCTCTCTGTTCTACGCCGCATTGATTATTTACCTCGTTTATTACTTGGTCCAGTTTGCATATCTCCTGTGTTACGGGTTGTTATTTGATAGGGCAAACAATGCAAGCAGTCATTAATGCAAGATTAAACTGAAAGTCGCCGGTTTCCAGCTTAAATGGCGTCACCCAAGTATGCAATGCGAAGTTAAAATATTCAGGTATTCACGGCGGGGTGTAGTGTCGCACGCCGCCGTTTGCGGCCCTAAAAGTTTCTTTGTTAGTTCTTGCTAAAGGATCACGACGCTAAGTAACTCGATGCAACCCAAAGCAAAGAACTCCAAGAGCGCGGGCATCGGTGAGAAATGAAATGGAAAACAATTGCTGACAAGTATGAAAACCTGCAGGGGAGGAAAAAAAAAATAAAGTCTCACCAGCACGGATGCTAAGTGGAAAGAAGAAGAATGCATTCCATCAAAAAAAAAAAAAGAAAAAAAAGAAAAAGGGCACCAACAAAAGAGATGAATTCATTCTAAACAGAGTGCAGCACTTGGATCTGAGCTCATGACAGAATGCACCTTCTTTCTTTTCCAGCTAGTGGGCAAGCCTTTAACCCTGTTGTCATGGTAACACCCCGAATTGGGGTGGAGGTTGTGAGGGTTTGGATGGGGTGGGGGGGGGTGGGGAGGCTCCACCTACTTCACACACACACAAACACACATTTACACATGAGGTCAGGGGGTCTCATTCCTGAAGAACCTCGCTATCCCTTGATCTGCTCTCTCTCACCTCCTCCCCCCCCCTTCCACCCCGTACCTCCTTTCTTTTCGGGTGATAGAGACCTGGATTATTGCAGAAGGGCCCTCAAATCCTCCTATCTCCTATTACACGCCCACACACTGGCATTATAGGGGTTTATGTGCGCGTATGTGGCCAGTATCACCCTTCTCCAGACTGCTGTAATCCCTCTGTGCCCTCCAGCCTGATTTCTGCCATTATACTCGCACTGGTGCTCATGTAGTAGTGTAGAGGTCTATAAGTCACATGTAAAATGATACGAGCATTGGAGGGAGAGGATGTCACATTAGACTTATTGTTTTCTTAGCAAGGTGAGAATGACTGTGAATCAAAGCTGAGCAAAAAGCTTTTGTTAATGATTAAGGAAAGAAAACTCACATTTGTTGGTTAGAAAGATTGATAACATCACCTGTGAGCAAAAATTGACATGTTTTGTTTTCTTTTTTTATATCAAACGTAGATCCAACCTGAGTTCAACCTGAGCCCGAGCCGCTGCAGCATTTAACAAGCCTGCACCTTATTAAAATAAAAATAGGGCAATGCCGCTGGGATTTTTTTTTTGTTGTCGGAGTAAACAACGTTTATAATTCACCTCTCATTCTCACACACACGCTTACACACACACACACACACGATCACAATCCCATGAACAAACAGTGAATACATAATCCCGAATATGAAATGTACAAGTGGTGTTTCACCAGAAACAAAACCGAGACATCGTGTCATGATTTAATTTTTAACACAGTGAAAAGACATGCATCTATCCACTCAGTATCTTTTCTAATATTCTAATGCCTCTAAAACTACAGGTTGATTGCGCAGGTTGATGTATAGCGACAAACTCTGGAACTATTTCACCGCATTACAAGTTCAAAATCTTACCAACCATATTTTAAGCCCCTAAACTAGATTTAAAACTCCGCCAGACTGCAAATTTACCTGCTGCTGATTGGCTGAATCAGCACTGTGTGAACTCTTTTGGCGAGGGGCTGAATGCAACCCAACACCGTAGATTTAATTCCACCCTGTCTGCTCGAGCACTTATCACAAGCGGGATATACCGAGCACTCCGAAAACACAACGCGGACATATAAATAACGGTCCTGATTTCTCTTGTGATCAGACAGCATCAAAGGACCAGCTAGTCTCTCCAGACAGAGAGAGTGAGGCAGAGAAGAAGAGAGGGAATATGAGAGTGGTAACGGTGACCTTCTACTGTCATTAGGAATGAGTGTCTCCTGTATGTACAAACACACACGAGGCACTCACCTCTTGAGGGAGCTGTATGCTGATATATAGTGTATCTTACCACAGAAACCACAGAAATACACACACACACACACACACGTATATATAGCGCACTGCTGTGTGCTGTCAGTCAGTATGGTGTCAGGGCAGAGACCCCCTGTATTGAGTGACAGCTGGTGGACGGGATATGACATCCAGCTACACTCCCACTGAGACTGCAGGAAGCACAGTGCCACTCTGCGCTGCACGGCTCCTCTTTCTTTCTCAAAACTACACTCTCCTTCTGCTCACTTTTGTCAAATATCCCGGGGCTCTTCTTATGTTATCTCTCCACTTTTTTCCACCTGATTTTGTCTTGAGGTAACCAACGGTGACAAAGCAATTATCTTACAGGTAAGAGGTACAGTGATGAAGGGATTATGAACCACTGAGAATTACAGCAAACACAGAAGACAATTTTGTTACAATGAACCCAAAATAACTAAATTTACTCTGTACTTTTTAACTTAAGATGTGCAAATAGTTACGAATATCTACCTCCACCAATCAGAGGAAAGGGCAGTGGTGTCCAGAGAAACACTTTTATGAAACCCTTGCTCCTCTCACCCACTCATTAAAATGGGGGTTGTTGAAATAATAGAAACAGTTCAATAGAGCTAGAAAACAGCGTTGAATCAACAGCTCTTTCAGTTATTTAAATACTGTAACCTTCATGAAGCTAAGATTTAGTGCAGGGCTGTTACATTAGAATGCATTCATTTCCACTATCGTACCTAATGAACTGGCAAGTGAGTGCATGCGAGTATCTGCTATCTGCAGGCCAAACCTGGCCGTCGCTCCGTGTCCCTGTCTGACTCCGTCATTCATATTTTAATGCGTCTTCGTCTGCCTTTCACTTCCTGCTATTTGTTTCCAGCTCAAAGGACCACTAACGCATTTCCTCTCTCCATTCGTCTCTCTCCGTCTCTAATCAACCTGGTCAACAACATCTATCAGCACTTTGATGAGGAGGCCATTACTGAGAGTGAAACATGAGTGTGTATGTGCGTGTGTGCGTGTGCCTGTCACCGTGGCAGGAGATATATGACGACAATCAGCGGCCTAGAGGGCTAAATGTCCTCTGTGTGACTCCATGTGCGAGTGCGGTGTTGTGTATGATTATTATGCACACATCGACAACACTGACACCCCGGCGAATTGAAATGTAACTTTGAGGGCTCATTTATTTCTCTCTCTCTCTCTTTAAATCTGTTTGCTCATGACAGAGCTGTCAGCAGCGATGAGAAGGGAAACTGAAATCATCACAGATACGCGAAAAAAAAAGAAAAAAAAACAACCCACAAAGAAACTTTTTTTATCCCCACAAACATGAAAAGACTGAGAAACCCTAACACATTCACACTGATGCACACAAACCCACTACGCACGGGCCCAAACACACAGAAGAGAGGATTTTAATGATGTTTGACTGTTAAGTCCGACCGCACTCCTCTCCCTCGCCTCCTAACCCATCGTTCCTCTGCTAAACAGGCCTGTAGGCTACACACAGACACTCGCTCGCGCACGCACAAACACAAACACAACAGCGAGGGGAGTAAACATCCATTTCCCAAAAGCATCCGCTCAGACGCAACCCCCTCTTTTTTTTTTCAATAAAAATACACAACAAACACGAGAATGGCGCGCACACACAAAAACAAGACCCCACACAAATACCCGCAGCGCACACGTGTGCACGCAGGTGGAGGCGGAGATGGAGATGACAGCGCTGCATTTCGCTGAAGACACAGGTAAGATGTTTGATTTTTTTTAGAGAAACGGAGCATCGGCGCAACCCGGAGTACGACACACGGTTGCTGATTAAAGATTACACAGATTTAATTACATGTTTCTGCGGATGAAATTAGATAGCTCGCTTGAACCTAATTCAATTCGGATTGCTTCTGCTAATTACACGGCAATGCGGCCGCGCGAGTTGCGTTGATGTAACTGGATGCAACAACAAATCTAACACAAATTAATACATGCATGTGACTAATTAACCCGATGACTAATTGAAGGCCCAGTCAGCTTCTTAACTGTGTGTGTTGGTGTGTTACAGTACGAATGGAAAAAGTTGACGTCACATTTGTGCGCCAACTGGCATGAAAGGGTTCAAAACCAACAATTCAGACTCATATTTTACCTTTAATGGACATAAATAAAGTTTATGTCCATGAATTATAATGTCAAGACCAAGAACACACCTCATGTCGTTCTATCTCCTGTGCTTACCTGTCAAGGTGCGTCTCAGCCCTCTCTCTCTAATCATTCCAGTTCTCAACCCCCACCCTCCTCATCCCTCGACCCCTCTTGACCCTTATTTTTTTATGGCTTCATGACTTTGTTTTCATCTATTTACTCTCAGGTTTTAATACATTTGGCTTCAGACTTCGCCAGTAAACCGGATCTTTACTCAGAACTAACTCACTGTTTTGTCTGTCTCATTAAATATAATCTAGGTCTCTGAAATCTTTGTCTCCAGGCGGGGGGTGGGAGGGGGGGGGGGGGATGAACCACTCCGCCAGTCACTTGCCCAGAGGGACAGTCCTGTCTGTCAGATCCTGTCTACCATCAAACTTCCTTGCATCAATTAAAGCGTGGTCTTTGTTAGTGAACAACATGCCAGGCAGGAAGCAGCAATGCGACACCGCCTTGTCAGGTCCGGAGAAGCGCTCTCTTGAGTTGCTTTAATGGATAATACAAAAGAAACCCATTAAAAAATAAACAAAGCCAGATTCGCATTTAGTTTGGTAACTTTAGCTTCGATTTGCACAACTTTTGCATCGAAATGGGACAAAGCGGAGGAGAGAGGATTTAAGTTAGTCGACACAACAACCCACAGCGGACTCGGCTGCAGTGAGCACGCGGAATAGATTAGCACGTATATTCACACCCCGTTCTCTTATGGTCGACTCAGCACGGTCACTCCTATAGATGCTGTTGCCATGGTAACTCCATACTCTGCATGCCCCAGCTGGTGTTTCCCCGAGGAAAGATATCTGGGTGTGTGCGTGACAGGGAGAGGTTAATGTGCCCCATGTGTGCTTTGCTCCGTCATGTGCAGTGGGGTGTACCGAAGAGGAAAACATGGCTGGTTGGGAGCAGTTATCATGGCATCCCAATTGTATGTACGTGCGATCTATTCCTTTAGTATTAGTCCTGCAGTATTAGTCATCGGTTTTCCCTATGGGCGAGCGGTCAAGTCCTCCCGCCTGGAGACGAAGATTCCCAAAAGATCCAGATTTCATTTGAAGATACACAGTTTATGCGAGTTAACTGGAATTCTGAATTAAAGATCTGCTTCAGTACCAAAGTCTGCAACCAGCTGTATTACAGTCTGACAGAAAAAGCAACAATAGATTGAAAACAAAGTCATGAAGCCACACGAGAGTAAACAAACACTTGAGCAGCCCACTCAGTCACACTGCGCTTTGCCGCTCTCTTACAGTGACTCATGCTGTAAATATACACACATTACAGTATGTGGTGACCTGTGCTTCTGCCAACACGACAGAGGATTTGGGACAAGTACAACATTTATTAGTCATTTTTCCAGCTCTCGGTTTTGTTTACTGCACCTTCACCCCCACACAGGAACTGTAACAGACACCACTATAGGTTCTTTTGGGGTATTGCGGGACAAAGACGCCGTAACCTACGCACGTAGTCGACGCCGGTGTGAGCCGTTTATACTTGTGCGCTCGTCAGTCTGGTTCGCTCTGTAAACGCTTGTGTCTTTTTTGTCACTCGGGTTCATTTTTGTTTCTACTTCCTGCTTCACTTTGAAGAATGGCGACTAAAACTTTTGCCGAAATTCCGCCGAAGACGAGTCATACAAATGTTTGTATCTCCGAACCTCCTCCGTTAACCTTTCCTCGATGTGTTCCATCTTTATTGGTCCGAAACAATCGATTTGAAAATTGAGGAGATGGAGAAGCAGCCAGAAATATGCCACTACCAAGTGGACCAATCACAGCTCTTGCGGTCTGTGACAACGTAGCGCGTAGTTACAAAATTCATCCTGTCCATTAACCCACAGCCACAGCCAAACCAGCCCTGCCCACTGTCCAGGCCAGGCCGAAGCTCAGAGTAAAGACAGAGGGTTTGCCGTACAGTCATCTCATTTCTGCTGCTTTTCTGTTCCTCTCATACATCACTTTCTCCCTCGCCGCGGTGCAATTTATAGACGGCTCGAATGTACACACGTCTGACTCATCACACGGCTTCCCCTTTACCTCGCCGCTTCATTTTTCCATCACCTCTCATCAGGTTTCACCGTCTCCAGCTACCGCGCTTCAGGCCAACTCTGCGGCCTCTCTCGCTCCTCTCTCGACATGTTTTGCTCTGTATTCGAAAAGCTCATTCCTTTCTGAGCCCGTCTTGTTTTCCCCTTCTTCTGTGACACATCTTAACAAGAAGAGCTGGCAAGGATGGAGATAAGGAAATAAGCTGTGGGACGTCCGTTGTCTCATTTCCTCTCTCTGACAAGCACAACGGCTCATATGTCCATCTTGTCGCTTACTCTTGTTCTCTTGAGATGCACTTTATCATCTTGCTAACTCACTCCATTACCTTTTTTTCTTTTACCTACTGAAATGCTTTATTCTTGCAAATTCTCCTTTCCCGCCTTGCTTCTCAGTCCATCTTCATTTTTTCCACTCTCCCCTACTCCCATCTCTCCCTCCCTCCCTCCCTCCTTCCCTCCTCCTGCTCTAACCTGCCATCTCTCAAACACATATCATATCATTCCCCTCTCTGCGCACTTTCCCCTCCCCGATCCACTCAGCCGGGATGTCGGTGTGTGTAGCTGTTTGTGCGCGGATGCGTGCTGATATCGTGCAACAGCAGAGGCATCACCTTGTTCCATCAGCAAAACAGAGAGAGAGAGAGAGAGAGAGAGAGCGCAAGTGAAGCAGTGCATTAGGAGGCGGAGGAGAGGGAAGGAGATAAGAAGCTGCTTAATCATTAAACCTTAAACATTTATAAACATCCTGTTTAATTTATATATTTATACATTATTTGTCTTAAAAAATATGCTGTACATGTTGAAAAAATGTCTTGAAGCTGTAGGCTGGTAGTCCTAATTTAGTTACTTAGACAATCAAAGCTGAACACAATTCATTGTAATGGATGCAAATAAACCCATTATATGCTTGTCCCAGGTCAACATGTGTAGAAAATGTGACGTAATGAACAAAGTTAGCAATTTACTGCAAGTAAACTCAATCCACAACTGTAGTTCCTTCCACCAAATTCACCAGGATTGGAGCATCAGATGAAACCAGATGGAGAGGCAGCATCATTGACGGCATTGTCTTGCCAAGTGGAAAGAGCGGTGGCGGGAAGAAGAGCCTCTCTGTCCATACACTTGGAAAATCCTATGTTCTGCTTGTTTCCCAACATTTGGGATGGAAATACACAAGAAGATTATCTAGGTAACCAGAGCCTGGAACGTTAACTAAGCAACCAACTGTCAGCTATAAACGAGCGAATGGCTTTTTACGTAGACGGAGCTTTGGGCATGCAACGAGGGCACCGTATACACAGGAGAGACACCTATTATAGAGGCTCACATTAAATGAGTTAAACATTTGCTGCATCAAAAAAAAAAAAAGAAAAAGCATTGTGGCTCCCACATGTATCATTTTATTTAATTGGAGCCTTGACCGAGAGCTTACTTTGTCTATGTTCATGGAAAATTGGCTTCAGCATTTATTTATTTGTTGCTATTCTTCTGAGACCAACTGTTTGTTTTTAATCCCGTTTTTTGTGTTTATAGTTTGTAATAAACCAATGCTTTCATTAGTCTTCTCTGATTTGATCACCATTTCACTCCACTTCATCTCTTTGTCTTTAAATGAAACAGGAGCCGTTAGTGTCTATGACAACAGGGACCAGCTGGGACAGCTGAAAGACGCTGTGGGCACTGTACTCACTCTGCTGGAAATACAAATCTAACCTTTAATTTTGGCAGCTCGGATTGTGAAATTGGTGGAGCAGAGGGTGGGGAGTCATGAATGTCAGCAAACTCTAAGTACTGTTTCTAAAAATGACCTTATTATGACAAATATGCTAATTATAGCATGGTAAATCAGGGCCCATGCTCCATAAAACACAACTTTGCTCAGCTTCAGTCTTTTTTCTTCCCTCCCATCAAGAAGACACACAACACACAACCACTCACTCACACACACACACACACACACACACACACACACACACACACAAGCACAATTTCCCCTGTGGGCTGTGCCACTCGCTGTCATCCTCGCTTCTCTGGGCTTAACCATTAATGGCTAATTTGCTGGCTTTTGGGGGTAAAAGGTCGTCACACTGATGGATGGAAGGTCTCAGGACTCATCAGCGCTAACCCTTCTCTGCTAACACACACACACATAAACACACACAAATGCATTTATTTGTCTAGGTGCAGACACGCGTGCATGAATTTGAACATACATCGCAGCCTGCCCTCACATGCACACACATACGCGCATCTATTTCGTATATGCCATTTAACCGCCAGCCAGTACCATTACCATCCATACTAGGACCATCTATCTTGACAGTGACAGGTGTGAAGGGAAAACCACAAATCCACGGTGCATTTCTCCAGCGCAGTTAAACAGGAAAGGGACGAAAAGGGGAGGGAGCAGCAGTTGAAGGACAGACAGAGGCTAAAGAAAGACAAAAATTGCGACGATTTAGAGTCTCCGTGTTTAACTGATTGGTGTTTCTTTTGTAATCTTTGATTTGTTGTCGTTCCCTCTCAGCTTCACTTCCTGTCTTTGTCTATTTTGTGTTCTGTTTATGATGTTTGCTCCTCCCTAAGTGGTCTCATCTGTGTCTTGTTTCCTCATTGGTATTCTTTGGAGTCTGTTTGGATTCCTTAGTAAATTGGATTACTCTTTTGCTTCGACTTGGAAGTATCAAGCTTCTTCTTTTTGGATCCTTCCTTTTGTAAAATGTAAAGATGGCGGGTTAATATATAATGACGATACTACATCTGCACAATTCCCTTGTAAGGATACAACATCGGGATCTTTTAGCTCTTGCCGAAGTAGGAAAAAAAAAAACACACAAACCCGCCTTTGGCATTATAAAAATTTGCATCCACAAAACAAAATAATTGTGGATCTGGACCACTTCCAAACCGGAGATTGATAACATAGCATTAGCCTCGTGCTTGAGCAAACAGAAGGCTGAACTCTCCACGGCGAGTTTGCTAGCATCTGTGATCTGATGATCTGTACCGAGTTTGTGATAGAAGCTAGACCAGTAACCGTTACCCATTCATGAGTTAATTTAACTTTTTAGCTGCATTATATGCCGTGTTTTAAAGTGTTATGTGCCATTACTTCTGTTAGAGATACGTCAACAATGGCTACGGCCAAAGATGCGGCCTTGTTACCACGGAGACTCACACATATGGTGACACAGCATCTAATTAATTAATCAATGACTGACGGCAGAGAATTAATCAGCTTTGAACGCTGAAACGCGGCCAAGGCTCAAAGACTCTGACTTTGGACAAAAACTGAAGTCAAATAAGGATTCACTGGCTTGACAGGAAGACTCTCTCTCTGAAACATCTGTAGATTTCTCACAGCATGAAGTAGTGGCATACTGTGAACATAAAGTGTGTACCAAGTCATGGCACAAATGCATTGTGACCACTGTTTACTTTTATGAAGCCAGTGCTTGTGAAGCAGCTTCATAAAGACAGTTTTCTTTCATTTTTACAAAGTCTAAAATCCCTTAATCTGTTGGCTAAGACGTAGTTTGGGATGTGTGATACTGCTGGCTTTCTTCCTGAGAATTTGATCAAAAGAATGACACCACTCTCTTGTTTATGTGTTAGAAATGAGGCTGTATCCAGGCTAACCTGCATTTCTGCAGCTTTGTCACGGTGACATCCTACTCTCTGCTTTGTCAGTGTACACACACACACACACACACATAAATTTTGCCTGGCCACAATGAAAACGATGACCTATCGACTGCCCTTGTAACTTGACGCACAAACATCCACAGGGAGAGGTGCTGATGATGATGACGATGATGTAGCTGAAGACGCAACTGTGGAAGATTAAAAAGGGGCGCTAGAGATTAAAGACAAAGAAAAGAAAGTGGAAATAGGACAAGAAGACACTTAAAAAGGAATTACGGGGAAAGAGAAGTTACAGAGGGAGAAAGAAATGCGAGAAAAACAAAAAGAAGAAAGGGCACAAACAGAGTAGTGACTGATGGGATGAAAGTGTTTGATCCCACAGGTAGACTGCACATGCATTTCAATCAGTTTTTATCTCTCTCTTACAAACGCACGCACACCCTTTCCTTTTTCACCCCTGGCCATGCAGAGCAGCAGAGAGAAGCACGCCCTTGAGCTGTGATGCCATTGGCCGGCAATGATGTCATCTCTTCCTGGAGGCTGAGCAGCGAGCCGTGCAATTGGCTGGCTGAGGCAGACAGTAGGGGAGCGCTGCTGAGGTATCAATTCCATTCATACGGAGACGGCGACGAAGCGTGCGTGCAAGCGCGTGTTTGTGTGCGTTTGTCGGGGTGACCACTCCCCACTGTGGCATACACACAGAGCTATTAGGGCCCCGTCCATCATCCCGAGACACAGACAGTACCTGCTGGGATGCCCCTAATGGACGCTCTCTCTGGCACACACAAATGCTCAAATCTCAATAAAGTGCACACTATCAAATATGCATCAAATCGAGCGTGCACACACTCACCCATACTTACGCTTACACACACACACACAGCTGATGGGGGTTGGGAGGGCTGAGATGGGTGTTGTCTCCCTGTTGTTACCGGGCTGTTGTCATGGTGATGCAGATGGAGCTTTTACTGCTAGCTGGGACTCTCACTTTGCAATAAACTACACACACACACACACACACGCACACACACACACGCTCCCACAACACTTTTCATTGATGCTCGACTGTGCACACCTTTTGAGGTCTGCCTCGCCTTCGCCTTTGCAGCTGCTTTCAAGGAGCAGGAAAAAAAAAAAAAAAACAGCAAAAGGGACTCACTTCCAGCATGAGGAAGTGTGTTTGTGTGATGGTGTGAGTGTAAACACTCCCGCGAGAGACGCTCGGCGCATCCTCCAAGAGCTGCTCATGAGACATTAGCCCGTTACAACACGCTGCATGTTCATTCTCCTCCGTCTCTCTCTTCCTTACACTCGCCTCTGCCTTTCACCACCCACACCTTCCGCTACTCCTCAACCCAATACCCCTTTTTTTAGACTATGATGTCACTCTCGTAATTCCCAGCATAGCAGTGACTTCAGGCACGAACAAAAGATGCAAACCTGAATCTCAAAAGCTGTAGATGGGAGCTTATATGCACCGTGTAGATATACATCTTAATACCTCACTGTGAAAGCCACTTAAGCACGCACACAGTACTATTTAGATGTCCCGATACAGGAAGTAACTGCCTCGCTGTAGGATGTTCTTTACCTTGTCCATTACTTTCTTATAATGGGACACTTCTCTTACTTCAACATCGCATTGAGGAAGCATAATAACTGCTATCTACAGCTCCATCACCACATTCCCCTCATCTTTCTCTCTGCTCGAACTAATTACTTTCACTGAAACCCCGTGACTACGCGCATGCAGGGGTTATATGCGTTCCAGCACATGATCTCTGTGTGCACACCGCATAAATTCCGTTTTACTGGCAGAAGTGTTAATCTGATCCAATCCAATTTGAATTTAATTACGCTCAACAAAGCTATCACATTTCTGTCAATAAAGCTGATTTAATCTCCAATCAGTATCTGTATCTGGTTCACATTAACACCGCGATCTGCTCCATTAATAACTAAAACATTTTATCTGCACCTTTTCCTGTAAAGAATGATATCTGCAACAGTTAGTCAGTAATAACTGATTCACAAAAGCAGCTGTTTAACAAGGATGAATGCAAATGAAATTGGAAATATTGCATGTTTAGGCATGGACACATACATGACTGAATATCCGTGCGCATGTTGGGTGTGCGCGGTAGGGAGGGAGATAAAGCGAGTGAGAGCAAGTGTGCCATTCTCAGCTGCTCCCTGCAAATCACCCAGAGACGCTTTAACAGCCCCGGGTCTTTTCATAAAGGAAAACGACGCATTAAAAAGTCCACAGAGGTCCGGGGCCTTTCGTAACTCAAACACGCTTTACCCGCTGGGATTTATTAGAAATTCAAGCGGTAGAGCAACACCAGCATGGAGAGCTGGAAAATCTTCACCTAAACGAAATACAAAGTCCCCGAGCGGATGCACTGTGCTCTGAACATTCATCCAAAATAAATTAATAGGGATAAAAACATTTTCCACGACAGACAGTGGCATTCTAATATCGGTTAACGTTCTAAGCACTGTACTATGTTCGAGTGAAACCCTGGCGAGCAACAAAATCTATCATAACTTCATTTGTTAGTTTTTAATCAAACCTTTGTCTGAACTTCCCCGCGATTATCAGCTCCACCTGCGTGTCTGAGAAGGTCCTACCTAACAGATTGCTCTCATTTCAAACCAGAAGGCCCAACTTTTTGTGATCAAACAATGGCCATGAGAGCACACCTCCCCGTGCTGGAAGGGCTATTTGTTTCATTTGGGAGAACTAAGCCTTTAAAGTCGCAGCAGCCCGCGACCCAAAAGCCCCTGCGTCCTCCCAGGTCGGGAGAGGTCAAAGATGAAGATGGCAAACAATTGCCAACCTCCTGCTCCAAATCTCTTCACTATGCCACACTCCCTCTCAGCTGTGTCTTTCCCAGCATGTGCGAGAGTGGTGTGTGTGTGTGTGTGTGTGGTGTGGATCCCAGGGCATGTATGATTTCTTCAGCGAGAGACTGGTGGAGAGACTTCAGAGGACTCATTCACACACAAAGTGTCGAGCGCTCCGTTTCATTTCTGAAAGTTTGCGAGTAAAACCAACAGCTTACTTCATCGTCAAACCCAACATTAGAACTTGTGAATGAAGGCGGAAAAAGAAAACACAAAAAGAGTGAGTATGGAGAGTAGGGTTACGTTCTCGCACCGACAGAGTTCATTCTTGTACTACAAAGTAGGGATGTCCCAGTCAGGGCTGGTATTTTTTAAAATTATCAGATCGGGATCGGCTTCAGCCAAGCCCGGGCTTTTGTAATTCTTTATCTTAGGGTTAGGGCCCTGCTGCAAACCAACACCACATGCGTCAGTGGTGGTGGCTATCTTTAAATCAGAAAAAAAAGGGAAGAACGCAACTTCTTCTTCTTCTGTACTCAAAAAAGGCACCGTACTAAATTCCCAGCCTCAACTGAGAGATGACACAAGAACATAATCACTGACGAACAAAGTGGCTGCAACACATAAGCTGAGCTAATAGGCCGAGCAATCATCTCATATTCAGTGTTACTCCTATACGTTCACAATTTAAGATAATACATCTTGATTTAAAGTATTGTGTGAGCCTTTTAGCAGCCATTCTTCACATCCAGGAACAGCTGGCCTTCAACATTAGCAGCTCAGAAGCCGATGCCATTATTTTACATTACTCTGCCCAGCTCTTAATACGCAGAATCAAACAAGACAAATTAACGACAGAAATGATCTAAAACTGTAAATTTATAGAAGCTGAGGCACTAAACGATGAATAGTCTAAATGTAAATATCCACCAAACTTATTACCATTAAGTCCTACACAACATATGCTGAAAGAAGAAAAAAAGAGATAATTACAATACTGACTTGAAGGGCATGTTAATTTAACCTGCAGGCAAGTAGTCTTCAGAATAATCTCCGCTCCACTAGGCTCTGTTTAAAGAGGCGAGACTGCAATTAAATGCACAGGAGCATTCAGCATAGGTTTATGCTCTTATGTTGTTCTATTTTAAAGCTTTCCTCTATCACGCCTGCAGAGGGGAGATGATTACATGAAGCAGTGAGCTGGAAAGCTCTGTGATCCCGGCCTGCAGCTAAAAGTCATGATATGAAGAGACCATTTAGTTTTTTTGCATTTTCACTTGTTTGAATGGTGAGTGTGTTATGGGGTTTGGTGAAGCAGAGTGCCTGAAGACATGTATCAGTGGGACAAAGCGCAGCTAAAGAATGAACCACTAGTGGACTGTTTAGCATGATCTTAAAGCAAACTTAATACATCCTGCTTCTGCTTCACAGTAAAAGCCTTCAAGCTATGACGTGTTAAGTCAAGTTCAACTCATACTGTAAGGCTGATGCTGAAAGTGTCGTCGCATAATCAGTGCAGGTGCATATGTGGTTAGGCATTGCAGGATCTATTTTTTATTTTTTTTTATTTTTTTGCTGAATAACTTACGTATGTTCCCCTGCTGTGTTACCATGAAAGAGGAAGGTGAAGCTTCGGCGAAAGCAATTAGACTGTCTTTGCAGGAAATCATGTTTGTATAAGCTGATTGGCGGTTGCTGTTTTATTCATCCTTCCCATTTTCTTCACAACAGCATGGCTATAAGCTCACAAGTAAAGTTTAATCACTTTCTGCTGTATCAAGGTCTTTATAACCTGACTGGGTGCTACTGCAGCATCCTTCATGTGATAAATGTTTATTGCTACTGTTCTCGAAGATTGAATGTTCATGTACATTAGGTTTTGTTCTCAAAGGATTCCTCATCGTTGGCCAATTTTCTGAGAGTTCCCTGTGTGTCTGTGTGAGGGGAAATAACTCTCCATACCAGCAGGTGGCAGTAGTCTGTATTTGTCATTTAGAATGGGTAACTGGAAACTAGGACTAGCCAAGAAGCATGAAAGAGTTACAACCCTAAATCATGCTTCTTCTAAATCAAAATTTTGAATCTGCTCAAAAGTCCAGAGGTCTGACAAGAGGCAACCTTGCAGGACACACCGCAAACACTACGTTCACAGACACTTATCAACTGCCCAACACCGGCAAATTACAGACTGCTGGCCTGGTGTATCACCGACCTTCTACAGCATGGCTTGTTCCACTGAATCTAACAGCCGAAACATTTTCTTTCAAGCAATTCCTTGACGCACTAGAAGTGTCTTTGAATCCATGTTAATGCTTTTCTGACAAACCACCCCTGAGCAGTTGTGCTAATAATGACTATTTTCTCTGAGAAGCAAGCACAGACGCTGTTAAGGTTTGCAAATCTTGAAGAGATCAGAGTGGATGTTTAAAGCATACAAAGCCTCTAATTTGATGTCAGAGATTGTGTATCTCATCCTTCCCAGGCAGCTCTTAAAAAGCGTAGATACACAGTTTTTGTCAGGGTAATTTGTTATAGTTCTGAAAGGCATAAATAATGACAACGTCAAATAAGAAAATGCTGCAAATAATCTACACTGCTCAAAAAAAATTAAAGGAATGCTTTGAGAACACATCAGATCTCAATGGAAAAAAAAAAACATCATGCAGGATATTTATACTGACATGGACTAGGTAATGTGTTACGAATGAAAGGATGCCACATCATTTGATGGAACTCAAAATGATCAACCTTCAGAGGGCTGAATTCAAAGACACCCTGAAAATCAAAATGAAAAAGAATGATGTGGCAGGCTGGTCCATTTTGCTGAAATGTCATTGCAGCAACTCAAAATGGTACTCAGTAGTTTGCTTGTATGCGCTTGTATGCTCCTAATGAGCCGATGGATGTGTCCCAGGGTATCTCCTCCCAGATCTGGACCAGGGCATCACTGAGCCCCTGGACAGTCTGAGGCGCAACCTGGCAGCATCGGATGGAATGAAACGTAAGGTCAGAGAGGTGTTCTTTTAGGTCAGGCAAGAATGCGGGCCAGTCAGTGGTATCAGTTCCTTCATCCTCTAGGAACTGCCTGCATACTCTCACCACATAAGGGGCCAGGAATTGTCGTGAACCAGGAGGAACCCAGGGCCCACTGCACCAGCAGGTATGACAAGCTCCGAGGATTTCATCCAATAGCTAATGGCACTCAACGTGCCATTGTCTAGTCTGTAGAGGTGTGTGCATCCCTCCATGGATATGCCTCCTCAGACTATCACTGACCCACCACCAAACTGGTCATGCTGAACGATGTTACAGGCAGCATAAGGTTCTCCACGGCTTCTCCAGACCCTTTCATGTCTGTCACATGTGCTCAGGGTGAACCTGCTCTCATCTGTGAAAAGCAAAGAGTGCCAGTGGCATACCTGCCAATTCTGGAGTTCAATGGCAAATGCCAATCGAGTTCCACGGTGCCGGGCTGTAGCACAGGACCCAGTAGAGCGTGCCAGGGCCCTCAGGCCAACCTCATGAAGTCAGTTTCTGATTGTTTGGTCAGAGACATTCACACCAGTGGCCTGCTGGAGGTCATTTTGTACAGCTCTGGCAGTGCTCATCCTGATCCTCTTTGCACAAAGGCGCACATACTGGTCCTGCTGATGGTTTGAGGACCTTCTACGGCCCTCTCCAGCTCTCCTAGAGTAACTGCATGTGTCCTGGAATGTCCTCCATGCTCTTGAGACTGTGCTAGGAGACACAGTAAACCTTCTGGCTATGGCAGAAGTATTGATGTGCCACCCTGGCGGAGTTGAACTGCCTGTGCAACCTCTGTAGGGTCCAGGTATCGCCTCATGCTACAAGCAGGCCCTAGCCAAATGCAAAACTAGTGAAAAACAGTCAGAAAAGATGAGGAGGGAAAAAATGTCAGTACCCTCAACCTGTAAAAGCATTCCAGTTTTGGGGGTCGTCTCTTTATTGGCTTGATGCTGTACTCTTATACAGTTAATGTTTGAGCAGTGTGTTTAGTTGTTTAAAAATAAGAACTTTTTCATTGTTACTTCAAGAGTTATGTGAAGCTCACACAAATTAACTCTTACAATATCAAAAAAGGTTGCAAGCGCTAAACAAACTAGTTGATCTAAAGAATCTTTGATCAATTACACAGGCTTAAACTAAGCCTTTTCTTCAGCTAATTCCCAAACAATAAAAGTCTGAGATGCCCCCAATAAACCTTTAACTAACTGGACCGGAGACTCACACACAAATAGGCTAGTCATAAACCCGCGAAGCACACATACAAAGCTGATACATTCAAACACACACACAAGCACACACACACACACATATGCGGGCAGTCTTGCTCCTCATTAGTGCCAAAAACATCACAGTTCTCTAATGAGGATATAGACACTGGAACAAGGCAATTTAGGCACACACACAAGCATGCGCAGCTGCCCTTCACACTATGAGCCTGCAGGGTGTGACAGGCAGGCACGCCAAAAGAGGATTTGTGGCGAAAAGCTTTGGGGAGGAGGGTGAGAGGGGGAGAGAGATAGGAGGAGTGGAGAAGAGGGGATTACATGGTGAATATTTCAATGCTAAAACATACCAATTGGTTTGGTCTCCCTTTCTGGCTTGGACAGACACACACCACACACCACACACACACATATATATATATATACATATATATATATAAGAGACAGTGGGTGATGGGTAAAGCTAATACAAAACCACTAGGACCCCCTGGGGATCTGAGTGACAAAGTGCTGGTTAAACTGCTGCGACAGACTGAGTGGACCAAAACCAACCAAGCCCTTCCTACCACTTTAACGCCATGTCATCTGTCATCTAACATGCAAGACATGTGACACACTTTTTGTTTCTTTAAAATGGATAACATCAAAGCACAGACTTGAGAACTATGTACAGATGCGAACATCACACAGACGACTCAGACAGGACAAGACCACTGCTGCTCGGTTCATTTTCAGTTATTAAATTGTGACCTCCTCCTGGGAATAGAGATAGGAGTAATACATAGACGAGATGTACAGACGGGACGTCAGTGCAATAAAACTGTCCGGTGTAATATGTATGAGTTATTTGTAGCGGGATTTCTAGGCAAAAAAATCCACCTGCAGCCTGAATATATGGACCCAAACGATTTGTCTTTTATATGACCTGAATTAATGTCTCTGTTTTTTATTTGAAAAACATATGAATTGTTTTTTTTTTTTTTTAAATATTCCATGTGCAAATTTAATTTAACAAATCAAAAATACAAAAACTGATGTAAAAAGCTTGCTGTTTTTACTTAAAAAGGTCTGGTCTGCTCATTGCCCCTCGCTTTGTAGTGTTGGCTGCAAGTGAACATACCAGGCTCTGGTTGCCTGGATGGCCCGCTTGTATATTTCATCAGAACTTAACGCAGAACAATACTGTACAGACATAGCTGGCTCTTCATCACAAATCTCTATTTATAAAAAAAAAAAGCAGCAGTTCATCTGAGGCCGCAATCAGCAGGATGAAATTGGTAAGACCCAAAGTCTTGGATGGTGTTGCCTTGCAGGAAACTGCTGCCATCAAGGAGTGTCATTGCTATGGGGTGGTGGTGGTGCCTGGTCTGGTCTAGGTGGGTGGTACATGTCTAAGTAACATCCACATGAATGCCAGGTCCAGAAGTTTCCCAGCCAAATATTGGATTGTCACAAGATGGTCAATGTCATTCACTTCAGTCAGTGGTTTTAATGTTGTGGCTGATTGGTGTGCATCAATCAACCATATCAGACTCTACCAAATGCTTCAGCTCAAAATTGTGATTAACAAAATTTTTGCAGAAGATTTTCTGAACTTCTACTCTAAACTTTTGCGTGCACAGGGACACATTCAGCTGTATGAAATATAAAAATCTTGGCATTTCTTAGTAAGAAAATCAATATAAACATAAACAAATTAACTTATGTTCCTGAACGTTTTATCAAAGTCGGCATTTAAGTCCAAATGACTTCAATCATACCCTATCGGACTATTTTCCGTCCAATAATTCCATGAGGTATGAGTTTGCACACAGTGTACGTGGATGCCAGCGAGGCGCCATGTGGCAGGGTTGGAGGTTGACAGCAACGCTCCAGATACAGTCGGGCTGCAAGAACGCTAAAGGACAGAGGTACCGGCTGCTGGCTGTTGAGGTCAGCAGGGAATGAGGCTACAGAGGCCAGAGATGGGGGAGGCGGAGGGAAAGTGGCTGGTAGGCAAAACAGGATTAACTTCAAAAGCGATCGAAGCAGGAGAGGGAATCATTATGTGGATTTTTACGTCCGTGCATCTGTTTGTGAAGCATGCGCGTTGGTGTGTGTGGGTCTTTTTATGGGGGCTGATGGGGAGTTTGAGTCCAGCAGGCGGTTACATTGTCCCAGTTACAGAGACGCGCTGGAAACACTGGGCGTAATGCAGACACAATGGTTAAGCTGCATGTCTCTGTGTGTGTGTGTGAGAGAATGTGTGAATGTGTGTGCGTTCATAGTTAGCAGTCTAGACCGGGGGATCAAGCATAATCTCTTTCCACCGATACAGCTGATGAACTATGGTAACAATCCCACCGTCACTGTATCAACATCATTTCTGCATGTCAAATGTGTAAAAAGGTTAACTTATTAATCCATTTAAAAGGAGTATTTGAACCTTTTTGGCTGCCTTTATTGCACACAAGTCTCGACTGAGAAGCATTAACATCACATATGGCCACAAAGATTTACTCATACTCTTCACGCCTGCCTACTTCTCCGCATGCCCAAACATTAACTACGTTCTCAATTGCCCCGTCTGTGGACAGTCCCAACTTTTTTTCGGCTAACTGAAGCACATCCATGTTTAAAAAGAGAAAAATATCACGGTTACAGTTTTCTGTAGATGAAGAAGTTCTTCCTTTGGTGCAGTTACTGACCACTAATGAACACTCATGGAGCAAAAACCAGCACGAACCAAACAGCCTGCACTCGCTAATGATGCCCAGAGATACTACAAGTAATTAGTCTCTCTGCATACTCTCTGCAAAATATTAAATAAATAAAAAATATATAGAGTTAAACTGTGAGAAATGTACCACTCCTTACGCCAGATATTTGTAACCTTTGGGTTTATGTATCTTAGAGTCATTTCTGGTCATAGATAGATGGAAAATGTTACGGATTTCTGGTTTGGTACTGATTCCTGAGTGTTGAGGGTTTAAAACCAGCGATTCCAATCTGGGAATCCATCAGCTATTGTCTGATGACTTAGCCTTTGGGGGGACAACGGCCAGTGTTTCTGGGCTTCTGGTGCAGCCGGTGGATATCCAGATAACAGATATCTGGGCCAACACTGCCTGTTCTGTGTTGTCGGTCATTGTTCACACAATCCGACCCCGAGAGAGGTGTGAGAACGGAGTTCAGAGGTCGACGACCGGACAGGTTACGAACAGTTTAAAACCTCAACAACAGCCGATGATATATCAGCTTCACTGCCAACAATGTGCGACAGACTGGCTGGTGTCCCTCTTACGCTCTCGCTGACTGTTTACCTGCGTGCAACCAAAGCCCGCTCAAACACGATTGGTCATGTTTGCACCTCTGGACCGATAAGCAGAAAGCTTCCGGTGTCGAAATCCCGTCCTTTGCTTCCACATTCTGCACATTCACACCTGCAGATGCCTGTCCGCGGAGATTACAGCGAGGGTTATCTCTTTTTCAGTCAACCCCGATTCAGATATTCTAACAAACGATTCCCCCCCGCAGGCAAAGACAAGGAATCTACATGGCACTGAGTGGCAGAACAAGTAGTGATTAACGCACTGCCTCTCCGTGTCGCAGACAGTGTTTGGGTTACTCGGCACGCAGCATTGTGCTTGACGGGCCATGTTTAATTAGAATGGATTGTGGAATCAATATTGGTCTATTGACAGAAATCACACTGTTTGTAAACACACAGAAAATTAAGTCATTATTCTTTTCTTTTTCTTTTTTTTTTTAACATTAGTGCGACTCCCACTCAACTCTAACCATTCAACGGCTTCTAATTAATTTACCCCCCGCTCGCACGTGCACACCCCAACCACAACCACCACTACACAGGAACCCCCGCGACAGATTTAATTAAAACAACTTCATTACTCTGAGCTTTGAAACACTTCACTCTAAACAAAAGCAGATGCCAAGAACCGAGAATCTCTGTCTCTCGTTCTCTCTGAGACAGACATTTGTTTTAAGAACAACAAATGCAGGATGAAGACACTGACTGTCTCAGCTAGTTGTGACAGTGACGAAGTGTCCTGCCGCCAGAGACAAGGTGGGACGTGTCAGCACGGAACATTAGGATGAAGAGAAGAGAAGAGAAGAGAAGAGAAGAGAAGAGAAGAGGGGGTTATGATGAGGTTATGACACCATGCTTCAGTCCAGCACGGTATCATAACCTCAGGCAATAACATTGTTCGGTTCCCCACAGTCTACCATTTCCCATTATCTCATCTATTATTATTATTCTCTTCTCTTATCACTGCTGTCATGCGAATTCTCTGCAACTCCCACTCAGAAAAATCCCCTGTCACATAAACGTCTCCACAGACAAACCTTTCCAGAGAAAAACACAAAGCGGCACTGCAGGCGGCGAAACAAACACACTGAGTTTGTCGCTTCCTAAAAAGTTGCTACGGTTCTTTTCGCCAAACACAATCACATGTCAAACATTGACAGACATGGACACGTAGTGTGTCCGCACACACAGAATACGCTGCAGGTGTCATTTTGTCCCGGGAATAAGGTCAGATATTGGGTTTCAAACATCAAGCCAGAATTAGACCCAAGTAAAGCTGATACTGTACGCCACACTCCACTGTACCCTTCACACACTTTCTCCCCCTCTCATACACAAGCACACAAATTACAAATGCCTATTCCTGTCATTTCACTCTCGCTCACACACACACGAAACTCCCGAAACCGTCTCTCCGCTCATGATTTCCCTTTAACTCTCTCCGACCAGTGTTTTCACACAGTCCTTCTGAAGCCTTGAAGAACTGTACAGAGTCTCTATGATATCATCCGTCTGCCAGCTGGGTGGCAGGCTGACGTTACCGGCTGCCGGGACAGAAGAGGAGCCAGCATACCTCCCACAAATACACACGAGCACGAAGCTACACACACGAACACACGTGCATGCACAAATGCGCCAAATGTAAGGAAACTTGGATGGGACGCGAAACCAGAGCGCGCATATGCCTGCTAATGACATATCATGTGCTGAGAGCACATGCAAACACACTCACATGTCCACTCACCTGCACCTGCATGAAGGATCCCCGGTAGAAGCAGCATGCTGCAGCCGAAAGGGCACTCCACAGACTACACCTTTCCGTCATGGTTGGCACACACTGTTTCCCCTCCTTATTCTTCTTCTTCTTTTACTTCTTCCTCTCTTCTTCTCTGGCCCGTCTCCTGTCCTCTTCCCTCTCTACCCCACCCAGGGTGTCCGATCTGAACACCAGCCCCCGGTCTGAGCCTGTCCCACCCCTGCCTGCCTGCCTGCCTGCCTGCCTGCCTCTCTGCCTGGCTAACAGCCCCTCAACATAGTGCCACCTCTACAGAAACCGGGCTACGAGCTAAACAGCTAACAACCCAGCTACAGCCTGCAAGCAGCTGCTGGTAAACCACATCAGCCACTACCTACGAGCGAGCCGCTAACAGCCGGTAGAGATAACAGCGAGTGATATTGCAGCTCCTGACATCTCCGCTGCTCCTGCCCTGCACCGGCTTCTGTCTCCTCTGCTCTCGCTCCTCTCACTGCACTTGCTGCACTTCACGCGGCTGCTAGGGATTACCTCATTGCTTGCTGATGAAAGGAGTGTGGGTGGGGGGAGGGTGGACCAGAGGGAGAGAGGGTGGGAGGGATGGATGGATGGAGGGAGGGAGGGAGGGAGGGAGGGAGGTGGCAGCGGTGGTGGGGGGTGCTCGCAGGCACAAGCAAAGAGAGGAGTGCTGTCGAAATGCAGGCAGAAACCCCACCCACCCATCCGATGACCCCCACTTCAGCGCTGAGACAATGCTGACAGGGGGTGGAGGGAGAGGGGGCGACAAGGGGGTGGGGGGGTGGGAGTGAAACAGAGAGAAAGTAAGGAAAAGATGGGAGGAGAGAAAGAAAGGATCATTACAAGATGAGATGGGAGGAAGGCAAGAAAGAGGAGGATGTATGCAGGCTCCCAGAGGAATCTAACCTTTCTTTCGCCATGAAAGAAACCCAGCAGGGGTGCTCCCCCACCACACTCACACACACCCACACCCACCCACACACACACACACTTGAATGCAAATTCACACCTTTTATTCCACCTACATATTAACACATACACACTGCTATATATTACTATAGCAGGTGCTATTGAGCATTTGGTTTCTGGGCTGAAATGATGTTGACAGAAATCTGTGTGTGTGTGTGAAAGAGAGAGAGAGTGAGCGAGGGACAGTGTGGTGTTGGAGAATATAATGATGTGTCTCCGAAAAGCCGTGCAGACTGCAGCTAGACAGCTCATTACAGGCTGAAACACACGGGCAGGTGTTTCAAGGATAACGCGGTGTGATTTTCGCCGGCCCATTTCACACACCGAGAGACGCACACGCACGCACAGAGCAACACGCACACACGCATACCGGCAGGGAGATGTCAGGAGGGGTGGGGCTCTGTCTCCAGAGGCCTGCCTGAGTGACATCATCGGGGACGCTTCGCCATGGCAACACTGCGAGAGCCTTGACAGCATCCAAAATTCTGACACTGCATTTAGTTGAGTCCTGCACCACTGCAGGGAAGCATAACGGGTGAGAGACAGAGAGAGGGAGAGAGAGGGAGAGAGAGAGAGAAAGGGACGTACTCAGAGAAGGAGAGAAACGTGCACAAATAATTTTTAAGCTCCTTCTTCTGACTTTGTCGCTCGAGGTCATCTCTGCAACCCACAAAACAGGCAGCATCAGATGATTCCAGTAATCACTTTCCTAATCTGCCTCTTGAATGCATGCTAGTGGGTCACAGGGAGAGAGAGAGAGAATGAGAGAGAGAGAGAGAGAGAGAAAGCCGACAGATAAGGAGCTAGAAGACACAGGAATCATTCGTTAACTGCAGTGTCTCCTCTTAATGTAATCTCAAACCATCCAGTGCCGGATTAGACAGATTACACAGTGGGGACGCAAATAATCTCATAAGAGGGGGTCCGTGCTTTCGCTCCCTCAGTCTTCTATAATACCGTGGCAAAACAATCATAACATGCAGCGTGTTACATCTGGCTGCTGCTGCGCCACACACACACACACACACACACACACACACACACACACCACCCAAAATTCGTGTGGTAAAACACATGACAACATGATGGACGAGAGTCTAATAAAGCGTCGGTCCACTGCGGCTTTATTGTTAAAACTGGCAATGCCAGGGTGTATTGGACTTTAAGGTGCATTAGCTAATGGCCACTCCACAAATAACATATTCTGCCTGCTACCATAGCCTTTTTGGCTGCTCTTTTTTTTTAATGATGATTAGTTCAAGCAAAACAACCTCGCTAAGATGAGCACATCCTGTCATCGATTCAAAGCAAGATACGTTGTGAAAGCTCCAGTGTTTATCATTTTGCATCCTCAGATGAATTCAATTAAGTCAAGCAGACTTCGAATGACTGCTGCGGGGAGCCGAAGCATTAAAACAAACCAACGTGCCCGCCACAACCGAGCCCCTATGGTCCTGCGTTCGGCTCGCAATTCAGCTCTCCTACAGAGAAATTAACCCGTACTGCAGTTTTAAACGGTCTGAACGCTGCATGATTTAACAGCAAATAGACGACACGCGGCCGACCAAACGGTCCGGATTTCTAAGTGATCGTAAAGACAAACATATGGGGCGCAGATCAACGCAAAATATCACACATCTTCTAAACAGTTATTGCTATATGTCAGGAGATAATGTGGCAATTTATCACAGTACACTGTGTACTCTTGGTTGTATCATCCATTCCTGGAGTTCCACATCATTTAAGCCGTTTTCATGTGGCGGACTGAACTGACGCGCGCTGGAAGAAAAATGGCTCCAACTTTGGAAACACTAGAGAGTCTTACTCTTACTTTAGTGTTTTGTACACTTCATTACCCTGACTTGTCTCTCCTGGCTCCTTTTTTCGTTTTTCAAAACGTGTGAATTTTCTTCGAAACACGTCTTCTGTCACTCTTCTACTTTTGCTGTCATCTAGGCGTTGAACCTATCTTTTCCGCATTCCTCTACTCTCTCTCCCTCTACGCTCTGTCAAATCCAGCATTTCTTATCACCCTCCTCCGCCCCTCATATCTCCCTCCCTCTTATCCCTCTGATCAATAGCCTAACCTCCTTCTCCCAGCCTCCTCTTCTCTCTGATCCTCCTCCTTCTCTCTTATCCTCTCCTCTGCCCTTTCTTTCTCCTCCATGGCCGTCCATCCACTTTCCCCTCCTTCCAGTCCTCTATCTGCATGCCTCCTCCCCTGCTTGGAGGCGGTATTCAGTTAAATATTAATTAGCGGGCCCCATCCCGCAGGCTGATAGGGAGCACAATGGAGAATCCCTGCATGTGCCTGCGAGCATCCCACTAAATGAAAGTGTGTGCCCACGTGTGTGTGTGCGAAGAGCGACACACACAAAGATGGAGAGTGTGTGTGAGAGGGAAGAGAAGAAAATGTGTCAGGCTGGTGTGTGTGTGTGTGAGAGATGAAAGGAGATACACTGAGGGTAGATCAAGATTATATGTGCAAACACGTCTCTATGTGTGTGCACATGTGCGCCTCTAAAAACAAAGGCCCGGCTCTAGTGGGGGTTAGCAGGGTACAGCTAATGACCTGTGTGTGTGTGTCTGCGTGTGTGTGTCTGATTGTCATCAGTGTGTTTTCACAGGGTGGACCCTATTCGCCAACTGGTTAATCCGTATCGAACCACAGATATGCGTTTCAAAGCCCGTTTGAATCACCAGCCTGCAATCGCGATACAAAGGCAGAAAGGCGCCTGCTGGGAACGCTGTGACTTTGTCGGTACAAATGCGCTGAAAATTCTTCATTTAGGTGTGAAATAGTGCAATTAAAAATCAGCTGTCTTGCTCTAATCGCATTAAAACGACTAAACCTCGCAGAAATGTGTTGCTGTAGCAACTAGACACGTCTTTAGCATGAATAAAGCGAGAGTGTAACGCTGCCTAAGAGAGGTCAATGTGTCATTATTCTCGGCTTTATGTGCTGCGCGGCGGAATGAGCGTGATGACCTTGAAGACGGGGTGACAAAATAATAGAAATACCTGAGAATAAATTTGCCCTGCAGTAAATATCTGATGTTTTGTTGGGACTCTCAATTCGGTGGTTACTTTTGAAGCTGCAGTTTGTGAAGCAAAAATCCAGTAATGGTGACTGATGAAGCCCTACACGTGACACGTCATCCTCTTTGTTAATGCAGCTTTCCTCTATTTTGCACGTCGCAGAACAGTTTTGGAGTCCTTTCTCTTTACACTACAACATAGTCTGATGACTGAACTGTCAAGAGTTCAGGAACTGATCAATGCACTTTAAATGATCAGCAGCAGGCACTTTAGGGATGAAAATATCTGGCAAGTAGGTCCAAAACTGCGTCCGAGGTTGATATGTTTCAAGAACAACTGGACAGAATCCCTTAAGCTTTGGTACAAATATACATGGTACTCAGAAGATGAACGCTACGGACTTTAATGGGCACCTGGATCCTCCTAATGCGCCACCAGCAGGTCAGCGATTTAACTTTTTCAGCAATGTCTCTCAAATATCTATGGATTAGCACACAGCTTTCCATGGACGATGAAGCCAGCCAACTCTGGTGACTTTTTATCTGGAATATCTAACCCCGTTGTCTTTCAGTAAAATGTCAAAACGAGTTGAAAGGATTAATTAATTTTGGTGTAGAAACTGGTGATCCTCCAAATCCGCCACATGTCTGCAAAACTGATGAAATTCCCATTAGCCTCATCTATACATTGTATTTAGTGCCAATTAGCAAATGCCTACATGCTAACGTGCTAAACAAAGACAGTAAATATTGTAAACATCGCCTGCTAAACGTCAGCATGTTAACACTGTTAGCACTGTTTGTCTGAAGCATCACTCTGCGGAATTGCTAGCACTGCTGTAGTGTTGCTCCTATCCAGTTACCAAGTTTGCAAGGCACCACAAGATAAATCACCAAGATACAAACACAAATGGTATTTGAATTATGCAGCAATGAAAAACTATATATTGAGTACTTGGGCCCATTTCTATTCAGTAAACATAAAGAAATGATGAATGAAATAAAACACAGTGTATGTGTCTCATGGATGGATTACGCACTGGCAAAGTGCCCAGAGCCCTGAAGCCAGTGGCCTTAACCTTAAGGTACATGACTTTCTTTATTAAAAATACAGTCAAAATATAAATATAATATAAATACAAACCAAAACATTTTGTAAATGAGCCGATTCAATCACATACTGTTCAAATGTAGGCTCTAATGTCAGTTGGTCTTCTCGCCATTACCATTAGCCAAACAAGAACTTAGCGGGTTGGCTTTGCGCAAATTCGGAAAGGAAAAAGAAGCTGAAGTCGCCACTTCTGTACAAAAATATCTTGATTTTCAGCATTGTTAACCAAAAAAACAAGTGGAAGGTGATGGTGTTACAGTCAGCAGTCAATGACTTGACTTGCCTATTTTTGAATTAGCCTGGATTAAGAAGGAGTGAGTAACTGCCAAGATGGCGACGGCCAGAGCCGCCACACTGAGCTTCAAAACTGCCCTTAAGGGGACATAACAAAACTGCACGTAAGTTCAAAGTAACACATACTGTGTGTTGTGTGATACTGTGCTGTTGCAGTCAAGCTATTTTTGTGTGTAATAGTGGCATGATATTCTGTGAGTGACGTCTCTAAATTGTGTCTTTGTCACTTTGTCACACGTGTGCTAGGAGTAGGAACTGAACACTTTTCGGGGGTGGCGTCGGCAGCCCGGCAGCTTTTTTCACCCTCTCTCATTCACAGCCACCAAATAATTCAATCTACTGTAATACTCACACACGCCCCCACAGAGCACTACCTTAATTTAATCAGCCAGCGCGCAGACACCTACAGAATTTGGAAATTTAAACCATTCGCATAATCAAACATGCATTAACGCACAGACACACAGCTGAGACCCTTCACACACGCACATGCACATATTTTTTTGCAAGAGCGCCGTTGCGACTCCCGAGCCAGACAAATGCTAATAAACCTCATATAAACCGACCCGGCCCACCACCTTCCCCCTCCTCCTGCCCCTCCCCGTCAAAATACAACCAAACCACTGAACAAGATGAGAGACAAAGCAGGGCTGGGCTGCAGGCAAAAATAAATGCACACAATCATGAAGCAAGAAACCACGCACATGCACGTCTTACGCACTTAGACTGAACTATTTTTGATTGACTACCTAATTTACACCAGCCACAAACCATTTAAGTGAATATAAAAATTATGTCTGCTTCTCTTAAGAAATGCACACAAACAAATACAGCCCACTTCTTGGCTCGCTGCATCCAAATGAAAAGTTAATTATGACGGATATTTTACGGCAAAAGGTGAAAAATGTCTTAAAAGGCTGTTTTCTGAATCATTATTTATCATTTTCAGATTTGTTTAGACTGTGCGACTTTTCCTGTCCCACTTTGCCTCATCTCCATTCATTTTCTGCGCGATGCAGCCTGTAGATTTGGACACACGTGTGTCACTGGCCTGGTCTGTCCCATTTCAGCTGGGAGCAGCGAGGCCGACTACTGATTTAAACATCAGCTGTCATAAATGTTTCAGAGAAATGGAAGGAGACGGAGGGACTGCCGGCAGCTTTCAGAGAGTGGGTGGGGCGGCGGGTGGTGGCGGTGGCGGTGGGAGGGGGACTGTTGTGTTGTGCAAGAGCAAAGGAAGAGAGATGACACGTTTGGGCAACAAAACACGCAGGGGGGTTTAAATAGGAGGTAAAAGGTGGGTGAGATGGGGCTAACTAAATATGGCGATAACTACCTGGTAAAGAGAGGTCAGACTAAAATATTCAGACTTAAAGTAAGAGTAGTCTTAACCCCTGTTAATCTCAGTTGCGAACATGTGCTTGTCTTTGACATCTGCTATCAAATAATGACCAAAAATAGCCTCAAAGGTCGCAGGTCACATCAATAACCATAACACGGGGAACGCCTTAATCCAGCTCTAGCGCTCTGTGTAATAAAGACGCTGTTTGCTTTAAGGAGCATAAGGCATGGGTCATAAAGCACAGCAGTGTGCTGTTATGAAATAAAGACAAGATCACTGACACGAAATTTATAAAAAGAAATGTATACAAGCTGTAAAATAAGACATTATCATTCTGGGAAAGTAGCAGAAGCTCCAAGAACTCATTCATGACAAGTGGCCGTGAAGTGATGGTGCTGGCTTGTATACGACGGCGATTTGTAATTTATAATTGGCACATATTTACATCATTTTGTTTTGCAAGAAAGCTGTACTCCAAGCTAATCCAAACATCGGCAAAGCTGCAAAACAAACCTGTACTTATGCACGTAATCCACACATGTGTTGGAGGTAAGCAAAGAGCCGGTGTTGCTGATGGTCCGCTGCCAGCTTTACGGGAATCCTAACAAGGGAGGTAATGCAGCGGGATTTAACTGCAGTCAATTTGTTGTGGCCAGGGGAAGTTGGACGCATTTGTTTTACAAAAGGAGTACAGGTCAGGGTCATAGGAGAAGGCTTTTACCACCTCGCCTGTGAGGTATAATCAATACAAAAACTGATCCCCAGAGCTCAACAGTTCACTTAGTCTTCCCTTCTCTTTCTTCTTCTGTCCTTCCTTTTCAAGCTTGACATTCCCGCTCTCATTTCACACTTTTGAGCTCATTAGAGGTGTTTGTTTGTAGTATATGTGTGCATACAGGATGAATAGATCCTTACGATCCATCCCCAAGGTCATGTAAAAGCTTCCTTGAGCTCCGAGGCGCTCCCAACTCGAGGCGGTGGCTCCACCTCCTGGCCGCAGCGGCGACTGCCTGCGAGCTGCGCCGCGCTGACACCAGCGCCGCCTCGCTCCGAATTCAATTAGCTAAATGGCAGCCCGAATTAGCCCAAATGCAGAGTGAGTCTGCTGAAATGAGCATAGCTGTTGAAGATTAAGGGCTAATAATCAGGCACAATTACATCTGAGCGCTCACATTAAAAATCGAATTCAATAATACCGGAGAGAGGAGGAAATTCGAACTCGGGTGAGCGTTCAGGCTGAAAACTACAACTGATACCCACTGTCATGTCAGGTATTAAATGTGTGTGCATGTGTGTTACTGGTAGGAACCAAATATAGAATTTTAAGCCGCCCCAGAAAAGTTTTCTGCGGGAATATTACACAGATCAGCCACAACATTAAAACCACTGACAGGAGAAGTAAATATTGTGACAAAACACTGTTCTGCTGGGAAACTTCTGGACCTGGGATTCGTGTGGATGTACCACCCACTTAGACCAGACCAGGCACCCCCACCCCATAGCAATGACACTCGTTGATGGCAGCAGCCATCCCCAGCAGGATGCAGTCTGACACAGACACACACACAAAAACAGTTTAGGAACAACTCAAAAAAACATGAAGAACAGCACAAGGTGTTGACCTGGCCTCTAAATTCACTAGATCCCAAACTGATCCACAGAGGCCCCACCCCTCAACCCATAGGACCCAAAGGACACCCTCAGAAGGCCCATGTCCATTCTCTGATGAGTCACAACTGTTTTAGAGGCACAAGAGAAACCTACGCAATATTCATAATGTTATGCCTGATCAGTGTATATTATATGCATGCACACACTACAGATCTTGCAGCATAGGATCTTTACAGATGCATACACATCTGGACAGAGTAGACTTACCTGAACATATTCTGGCTGGTTCTCTATAGGCTTCATGTAGCTGCAAAGGGAGAAAAACAAAAATGTGTAAGTGAAGCAAAGAAGCAAATCACAGAAGATGTTGTGTAATGCAAAAATAAGAGAAAAAAATTCTGGAAAATCTTTGTCCAAACTGTGTGTACAATTGCTTTTATACGCAGACGTGTGCTTTTGTGTCTGATCATCTCTTCTAACAGGTGCTGCACATGTTATCACATGCCTGTATTCCCATGACTGTAGCAGTCTCTCCAGTGCAGTCCGGCCTCGTGGAAAACAGATAGATAACAAACCCCACTGAGCATCTACGGTTGCAAAATACCGAGCTGGCCTTGCAAATCTCGTGGGCGCCATAACTCACACTTTAACACTCATGATAGGTCCCGATCATGTGTCAGAAGCCCGCTGCGCTGCAGCCTTGGGAGCCATACTGTGGGCGCTGCTGTGCAGCTTTGTGGTACCAAGCAAGAGCGAGCAAAAGGGGGGCAATTACACTCCCGGACAAGTTTTAAGATCAATCAGCGCAGCTCCCAATTGAATGATGGGTCTCGGAGGAGCTGGCGCAAAGCCGTGTTACACATGACTACAGAGAGGTCAGATCAAAGGGTCCCATCGTGGCAGGGGGCTTGGGAATGTTAATAGGTCCCACAGTAGAGGCGCTCTACATTCCCTTCTCGAGCTGCTCGAGCTGTGCTTCAACTCTGCTTTTAAAAAACGTGTTGAATATTTGCCTCCATCATTTGCAGTGATAAAAATTATTCAGAAAGAAAGAGACTGGAAGAGCTGACAGAAACCAGAACTAGAGAGGAGGAAGACCATCAGTCAGGAGAGGTGTCGACTTGAACACACTACAAAAAACACCTATAACCATCCCTGGAAGTAAGATTTGTAGTTTTAGCATCATTACAGTCTGCTTTTAATTGCTTTTTTGTATGTACACATACAAAACTCTCAACTCTACTGAACAAGCAGCACCAACAGCAAGTGTGCCAACCTGGAGGAGAATACATGCCTCATTTTTTCATTGTTATATTTAAGACTGAGGACAGTGCCATATGGTGTACAAACTCTAAAGCCATCCTAGAGAAACTTGTGATTCGGGGCAAATGTATACAATTAACGTCACAAAGCACAAAGCACAGTACAACAGTACAAAATTGGTTCAGATCAACAGTTCACAACAAATGTACATTTACTTTAATGTCAGCCCAACAAAAAAGCATCAACTCCTGACACATGAGATGCTGACCAACTTTCTATAGATGAATTAATCCAGTGACTTGTTCCAGCTCTAGGCATGACATAACAACACCAGTTAAAATGCCTCCCTACTCAAATGAGTGCCTACAAATGAGTAGGCCTGCTGGGACAACGAAGCTAAAGGCTCCAATCTGCCATCTGAGCTGACTGTCCCAGAAACACAGACAACATTTAATTCCAGAGCCAAATCTTACCCTCCACCAAAAAGCACCACCAGGCCTTTTCCAGAAAAAACGGGGGAAACTCAAAGCAGTGCGGAGCAGTGGATAGATGAAGAACAGGAGAGGGACTGTAAGAGGCTGAATGGACAGTGAGGCTGAGAGATGGAAAGACCTGTGATTTAGGGCTGAACTGACAGAGCTCTTTGAAGCGCCCATACTGAACCTGGAGTCCACTATAGAGCTGTATTTCCCACGGTCCCTGGCCTGAACTAATGGGCTGCTGCTGCACACATAGGAGCCCCTGCATGCCTACAGCCACGCACATACACACGCAGCGCAAATCCCACTGTAACACGATCCACGCACCCTGCCACCATGCACGGAATACTGGAGCCCCTTGGCACGTCATGGGAAACAGGGAGAAAATGCAATCTGCTCCGCTGAGAGGAGGAGGGTGGTGGAGGGGTTTAGCACATTTCCCCTCCCTCCAAACTCTCAAATTCCCACTTTCTTGATAAATCAACCAAAACATTATGGAAACCCACACTATGAGCTCGCAAAATAAATAAATAAATAAATAAATAAAAAGCCCAATTTCTCTCGGCCTCTTGTGAGTAAGAACAAATCAATGCAAAATGAGAAATCATCAAACCAGGAACAGACCGGCAGCTTTCCAGCAGCGTTTGATCAATAAAAAGAATCGATGTTACCTGCTGCCCTTAAATGAAGTGAAGGGATGAATCCTGACATCTTCTCACTTTACAAACACCCCCCCAAAAAAAGACAACTCCAGTCCCTCGGCAAGGCCAAACCTAAACGAATTGTTTAACTTCTGCGCACAGTTTAACGCGCAGACCTGCGCCCCCTGGTGTGCGCACGGAGTAAGAGCAACAGCAGAATTGTGATAAGTGCTAAAAACACCTAGTTCCTCCACTGTCTGAGCACTGTGGACAGTCTTTTTATGCTGGAATTTAACAAAGTCTAGATTTGTGGTAGCACATTCATTTATATATTTAATACTGCAAATGCTAAAATTGTGAAAGATCGTTTACTTACAATATAACCATGTAAACAGATAACCATGCTACCACGAAAATACTAATAACGTTAAAGTACAGACATATCATCAGCAAAATCTGCTCTTTGTATTAAAATTAAAAGAACTGTTTCTGCTGAAAAAATAAATAAATAAACTGATGGACACTGTTTGGTCTGTATGAGCCATTATCAGATCGATATTGGGCCTGATGTCCCTAAGCTAAACTGGAAAGGATAATTAACATGGAGAGGAAAAGGGGTGTTAATACACCAAAACAAAATCCAAATCTTTATTTTTCATAAATGATTGGATAAGTTTGCCTCGTATGCCCTGACACTCTGTTAACCTGGCAACTTTGGGCACCGGGGGAAGAAAAGTGTGTCAATTTAGGGTCTAACTGCATCAGACACTTTACAATGCTGGCGAATATGACAGGGTTTTTCATCAGGACAGGCCTTTGTATGGTTGGTGCTCTCCTCTTCTGTCCAGTCAATAACCTTTACCACTTTAATGACTTTTTATAAAATGTAAAACTGGAAAAAGACAGCAAACTGCATCACCTGTAAATGCCGTCAGAGGAGTTCCCTTTGTCGGCTCCGTCCGTCTCTTCCCCCTCCTCTTCTGGTTCAGGCACAGGCCCGGCAGGTGCAAACCCATCAATTTCGTCATTCCCCTGGCTAAGTGAGGGAGATGAAGCCTCTTTCACGGATTCACCGTTCAAGCCTGCACCTGTCTGGGTGACACCTTCCTCTGGCTGGGGAGCTGAGCTTGAGCCACCAGATGGCGACACATCTTCGCAAGCAGCCGTGGGTCCAGGGTCCTTGTTTTGGGTGTTTGTGGTATTACTTTCAACTTTAGGTTCAGGGTGTGTCTTGGGGCCAGTAGGGGACTGTTGGCTGAGCTCGCTGTCAGATTTAACTCCAGCTAGAGCCATTTTGGTTGAGGTGTCAGGGTTTCTCAGAGACGCGTGGTTTTTGTCCCCTGCAGGTCTCTGGCTCTGGCTTCTGCTGACGCCGCTCTTGTCTTTACTCTTCTTAGTACTGCTGGGGCATCCTGGGAAAGAAGAAGGAAACAATAAACAGTCATTAAAGCAGTTTTGGGAGACAGATGGCAACCCATCAGCTCTCCCTTTTCTTTTCCTTCTGAAAGGTAATTGCCAGGCTAAAGTAATGTCCTTTAAGTGTCGATCCTAACCTCTGCTGCTTTACCTTTATTCCCCTTGTCCTTCTTCCTCATCAGTAGCCGTGGCAGCGTGCCAACGTGAGTGTAGCTCTCACTGGAGCGGACGTAGCTGGCAGTGCGAGGACGCATGGCCCCCATGTCGTCCATCGTGGCCTCAACGACTGGACTGAGGGTCGATGAGGAGGCGCCACAGCAGTCACCGTCATCTCCAGACTTCGACTTTGAGGCCTTGGAGTCTGATTTCTCAGTGGAGCGGCGAAAGGAGAGGTTGGTGAGGCTGCCGAACCATTTGAAACCTTCAGAGGGGAACATGAAGGGTAGGAAGGGTCAGTAATAAGTCTGCAGTATGAAAACATTTGCTTATTTTATGTGTTAATTGGATTCTCAACATACACACACACGATGAGATGTAATTGTCCTTCATAACTCAAAGACTTAATGATGGGAACTGTGCGCAAAACCCTTTAAAAGTTGCTAAATATTTGCAAGAGAGGTAGAAATGTATTAACAGAGGAAATCACTTAACATCTGGATTGCAAACGGGGCATGGCTTCACATCTGCTGAGGCATAAACATGCGGCGGTTTGCTAGCATTATCGCCATAACAGTTTTATAAGGCGACAATAACACGACAGATGGGCGTGCGTTCGGCTTGATTTGACTCCACCAAGTGGCAAAAAAATAAAAAATACTTGTTTTAAGAAAAGAGTCATTCAGTGTCCGGCTCTTTCAGCAACAGGCCTTTTACAGTGATGACATTTTGAGATGCAGAAGCAGTCAGCCGGTGGATCTTAGCAATCTTTTGCAGCTATATGAAGGGCATTGCATTTGCATACACTGTGTGTGCGTGAGTGTGTGGGTGCGTATCGTCCTGCTTGTGTCAATTCCAGGATGCCCTAAGGGACTTTTTTTTTTAAATAATGATTTATTTTGCATTTTGCTGTAAGAACTTTGACTCAAAAAGAAAAGAAAAAAAAAATCCCACACTGCACATTTTGAAAGAGCAGAGGAGGGAAGATATAAAAGGCCCTGCTTTTGAAAAAAAAAAACATTTATAATATAAAACATATAATTCTGAAATATAATAAATACTAAGACAACTTAACAAAATTCAACCACAAAGTCATTAAAATATACTTTTTAGTGTAATGCAAGTCTGGCAGTTAGTTGATTTCTTGCGTATCATCACCAAAACATCTCAAAACTGCATCACAGTCAGTTCTGGTTAACCAAATGTTCACATGCCTCTTTACAAGTAAAACAAAGTGCAAGCTGTGCACCCAAACACGCACGGGGTACTCACTTAGCTTCCGTAAGCTCATGTTGGGGCTCAGCTGCAGGTGGGTAACAAACCCCTCATCCGAGAAAAGGCTGCAGTAGAGGAGAAGAAGACAGGAGCCACATAGGGAGGGCGGCTTCTTGCTGAGAAGCACAAACACTGGTCTGAACCGCAGTTCCTCTCTGTGGGTGGGATACTGCACGCACTTTGTTTGTGTGAGGGAGAATAAAACGGAGAGATGAGCGGCAGAGGCAGAGGCAGGGCTGACCTGATACTTCCTGTGCAAAGCCGACAACGCCAATGGTTAGAGGAAATGAAACGGCATGATGAGAAGACAAGAGTTTGACTGGGCGTGATAACTAGTAATATGAATATATGAAACATATGAGGCCGATTTCATTTAAAGGTCAGATGAAAAAGTGCTGATAGAAACTGGGAGGGGTGTAAAGTCCTAAAATCAGCGGTGCTCATTGGTGGCATTTTGTCTTGTTGTAATAAAAAGCTACAAATCCAGAGGTAATAAGCAGATGTGATCACTGATTATCTACCTCAAGCTAGAACTCCTTTGATCCTCCAACTGCTATTTATAGGCGCAGTCAATGTTTGATTACTGATTCTTAATCTCTTATAATTCTGCTGCTGCTGTTTACTTCTACTTCATATACAGAAAGTAGTTTCATTTTAAAGTACACCTAACTTTTAAAGAATGGCATAATAAAATGAATGAATGAGAGCTGTCTCATTAATTAGAATACATTTATAGTAAATCAGACATTTTGTTTGCACGAAAAGCTGCAAATCTCCGAGTAATGATGGTAATTTTTTTCTTCAGGAAGCACTGGCATGTACGTCAGTTGCTGCACTGCTTCGTCATCAGTCTGGGGATCAGTGTTTATGTAGGCGGTGCAGTTAAACCTTGATTACGTCATACCAGATTTCACTTAAGTGCCAGTATAAATTAACGCTGTCCAAGATTCATCTCGCTTTCAAACCCCCTAATGAGCCTGAAATCAGAGAAGTTTAAATTCTAGCAGAGGGCCCAAAGTTCCCAAAGATACTGAATATGTCAGGGTTCATTTTGGATATATGGGGATAAGACAGCTAGAACGTATCAGTTTGATTGAGTGCTGCAGCTGCTGAGGTCTTGGGTTTGAATATATTTGTTACAGAGTATGTAACACGTTCATCATTGCAAACTGCACGGTGAGCATTTCACCAAAAAGTTAGAGTCTCTAGATTGTTTGTTTTTCTACCAGCTAACCATGACTGGTTCGAGAATGCCCTTCTTCTTTCCTGTAGGCACCCTTTAGGAGTGTTCCCCTCACAAGCAATGACAGATGACCAACTAAGCCCAAAGTGTCGCAGCATTTAAATGCACTTCAGCATTAAATGTGTCGATGAAGTGAAGTGCAGTATTAACAAATCAAAAATATGACTGAAAACAAGCACAAACACAAAAAAAAAGATCCAGCTCCCTTCAAAGAGCTGCATTTCCCATCGCTAATAACCCCATAGTAGCATTTTATTGTTAGCTTCTGTTTACATTAGAGCCACCACACCCTCTAGTGGCCATAGTATGTATAACAGGAACAAATCGGGAAGTGAGATGACTATTCTGGCGGCACAGTGGCAAGGTGGTTAGCACTGATGTCTCACAGCGAGAAGGTCACCGGTTCGAATCCGTGGGCTGGCTGGGCCTTTCTGTGTGGAGTTTGCATGTTCTCCCTGTGTTAGGTTAATTGGTGATTCTAAATTGGCTGTAGGTGTGAGTGCGAGTGTGAATGGTTGTCTGTGTCTCTGTGTTGGCCCTGTGATGGACTGGCGACCTGTCCAGGCTGTACCCCCGCCTCTCGCCCGATGACACCTGGGTTAGGCTCCAGCAGACCCCCGCGACTCTTAACAGGAATAAGCGGGTACAGAAGATGAATAAATGAATGAAAGATGACTATTCTGCATAGGAAGGAGGTCGGGGCAGATAAAGGCCCATATGTTCATTAAGTTTCGAGGATGATCATAACACATCACAACAACGCATCATAAGATTTTGTTGCAAAGTGATATTGTGTTTGGTTAATGATGCTTTACGCACGGTTTATTGTCTTCAAAAAAGAGAACAAAATAAAAATCTATTCATTATAACACTATTTCTTTTGTTCCTTTCACACTGCTTTTTTTTTACTTCCTTTTTTTGATAATTTAATGTCTAACAAACAAGCAAACATATTTCTTTAAATGTGCACAGTGCTTTCAATTTAAATGTGATGTGCTTCAAAAGTTAGTTAAGATACTACGGTGACATGTAAACACATGCCAGCTACGACAGCGTGCAGTGTATTCTGCTCTATTTAAAATTTAGTATCGCTATTACCCTCTCATGGTCTTTCACTTCCTGTTCACCCTCTTTTTTTTTCGTATGTGCAGCTTCTGCAAAGATGCTTTTTCAGTCGCCTGTCAGTACAGAAACCACAGCGGTATATGTACATGTGAAATCGTGAACACTGAAGGAAGGTGCAGTATGTATACACAATAACATTAGACACCAAAATGAAACCGCTGTACATCTCAAAAACACAGAGGTAACGTAAGAGGCTCAATTGAATTACTGGCCTTGAATTATTTTTAAGGTATTTATCTGCCTGCACCGCTAAGGAGCAAGCAAGGTTTTGTTGAAGTTTCTTCTATTTTCTTCTTATTTTTTTCTTTTTTATTCCTGAATATAATATTTCAGACCTAAATAGTGCATTTTTTGAGTTGTTCCATAGTTATAGTTTTTTCCTCCTTCTAAGCTTCTTTATCCAGGAGAAAGGAGCTATAAGAACAACGTCATATATCTTCAACTAAACACCTTTTTATCAAAGAAGTTGTACCATTGTAGCCTCAATCTGAACTCAGAAAGAGCCAGTATGGTCAGTTTGTAGAGAAGCATACCATTTCTTAATTACTCTCTGGATAGCTTTATAGTTTCCTGTGTCCATAGATACGAGCTGAATTTAGAAAATTTGGGATTCACTGCGATCACTGTCATTTCGTCTTTGAATCGTTTTCGTCTGGTTTTCACCGCAATCCCATCATACATGCAACACGCATCACATGTAATCCTTCCATGCTGTATGTTAATATGTGTGTTTTTCAGAGAGAGACGCTTTGGCTACCCACAAACAAGACCAAGGAACCATAACTGCTGAAAACACACCCAACAGTATGGGGGTAGATAAAGAAGTAAAGTGGGAAGTGTGATACAGTATGATAACCACACACACACACACACACACACACACACATTGAAGTAATGGAGCGTTTCAGTTTGGAGTTGGTTTCCCACACGACTAATTTGCTGGACTGAGCCGCTATGTGTGTGTATGCATGCTTACACAAGGGGACATACAGTAGTAGAGACGCTCAAACCCGAAAGTTTATTTGGGCAAAAATAGAAAAGCCGTCAAGCCTCCCATCTTTTGTAAAGTCTCACTTCACTTCACTTCCCTTCACTTTTTTTTTTCTCGGTGTAATGATGCATATTAACAATCCTCTGTCAGTCGTCCACAACAGTTATTTTGGCACCAAATGTCGTGTAGATGATTCTTCACCCACTTTCAGTAGCATCTGCACATTTGCCTCCAGCAGAAATACAACACAAAAGCTTAGAGGCCAACGTGTACACTGATAAGGCTAAATAATAAAATCTTAGCCTTGCTTCTTGGTTAATTACGTGATATAATACCAAATACAATACATCTAAGAGGCACGTAATACATATAGCAAAGGAAACACAATTTCCTTTTAAGATAGCACAGAAATCCATTTAGCGTTATTCGAGTTTTAAGAGTTTCCGTGCTGCTTTCATAAGCCGTTCATTGCTGCCAGAAACATATTTTTTATTTTTTTTTAAATGTTCTTTTCTTGCCTCCATTATATTCTCCAAAGTGTCAGAGTTAATGCTGCTAATGTTATATTCACTTGGATAATTTGGTTTATAGTGCAAAACTTCAGTGCAATTAAATTTTTTTGTTTTACTCCAGTCAAACTTGCTGTAATTTAGAACAAATTTGCACGGCGCTGCTCCCGTGCAGCTCCTAAACATCGCTTTGAATGAAGGATGAACTTTATTCTACGCCGTTTTTACAGTATACCCTGCATCTGCTGCACATTCTTGTGCAATGCAGTCGGTGCTATGATAGTGCATTTACATAATTATCCTGATATTAGAGCAAGAACAACATACTGTTCCGTATGAGAACAAGATAACGATTTAGTTGGACGCTGCCATCTGCTTTCTTGCGGATGATCAATTTTCAGTACGAGTTATGCGCTGGATCTTTAATCAGCTGCAGGAATCGAGTTTTTACTCAAGAAAAGCAATGACAGCATTGATACACATCACTGATGATCTGATGACTGGTTCCCCTCATATTTATTAGATAGAAGGTTTTATGTTACTGTAAATAATTTTAAATCATCTGTGTGTAACATGACCTGTGCAGGGTGTACCCCTCCTCTCGCCCGATGACAGCTGGGATAGGCTCCAGCCCCCCCAGGACCCTTCACAGGACAAGCGGTTACAGAAGATGAATGAATGAATGAATATGTGTAATATGAAATATGGTGTTCCTCAGGGATTGGTTTTAGGACCAGTTTTATTTGCTTTACGTGCTTCATTTGGGAGACTTCATTTGCAGGCAGGGTGTCTCCTTCCACTTTTATGCGGATGATACCCACATCTACCTGCCTTTTAACTTGTCAGACATGGGAAATCTGAGTTCATTACACAACTGTCTACACGACATCAAAAAGCTGCCAAAACAAGTTCTGCCCTTGCCTGGTTCCTTCTGCAAGAACATCAGTACTGTTTTGAATAACCTCAGTGTCTGGATTGACTGTGACCTAAGTGTCTGGACTGACTGTGACCTGAGTCCCATATTACCAAGACAGTTCAAACATGTTTTTACCATCAGAGGAAGATTTCCAAGATTCGGCCCATTTTATCATTCAAAGACACAGAGACTAAATTACATGCTTTTGTTTCATCACGTCTGGATTACTGCAACAGCCTTTTTACCTGTCTAACCACTGAAGCAGTTTCACTACTCCAGACAGTCCAAAACTCAGCGGCCAGGCTTTTAACCAGAACCAGCAAAAGGGATTGCATCACTTCCGTTTTAGCAGATCTCAACTGGCTGAGATCCTCGGGCAGAGGTCTTCTGTCTGTTCCAGCGGCCTGGCTGAAAACAAAAGGTGACAGGGTGTTCGCAGTCGCTCCATGGTGTGATTTGCCTGAGGAAATGTATATTATGCTTTAGATTATTGTAACTAATGTGCAAGAAGCATTTTTAATTATGCAGGTAGTGGAGTTTGAGCTACTTTTAATTATATTTACCTACTGCTGTGTAGTTTAATCTATAAAAATGTTAATATTTAAGTTGCTGCAGTGACCACATAGTTTACATGTCAAATAAATAGACAGTGAATAAATGTCACAGCAGCTATAAACCTGTAACACTATAATGTCACGGTGCAACCTAGAGATATGTAACTCACCTCGGGTCACATCTCGACAACAGCATAAGCATTTTGTTTATGTGCTACAGACATATAACCTTGTCTCGGTGTCTACTTTGTGTCATGGGACCTGCTTTTAAGCATCCAACCTGTCACTTATGGTTGTAAACCGCCTCATAAACCAGAAATGCTGCAAAATACAGCAACGGCAAAATGAAGTGAAAAAGGAAGAGGTCAGAGGCGACATCGTTTCAGATTGAGTTGTCATCTGGTTTTGGCACTTTGCACTGATGCGGCCTCTATTTGTCACAGCGTCAGGGGGCCTGAGAGCTGAATTATTGAAGCCTTGTTTTGTCAGCGAGGTGAAATTAAAGCGGCGCGTGCTTTCATCCAGCTCGATGATGGAGCCGTCCTTTGCTGTATTTGTGAGGACAAGATGTCTCTTTAGTCCAGTTCCTCACGTATGTATAGAAATATGGAACCCTGTGTTAATGGGTCCGCTGTGGTTGATGTAATGGTCTGAGCGTTTAAATCAGAAACTGGACCAGCAACATGAGAAAATAAATAAAACAAACCTCCCAGTGTTAACCAATGAATGCATACACATTAAGACATGTAAAAACTGGCAGTATTAGTTAAAAAGAAGCAGTAACCGTCTCCAACATTGGTCTTTCTTATTGTATCCAAATAAATCTTTATTGACCTACAGATGGCAGACTAAGACATTTATTCATTATTCATTCCACTGCTTTCTTGGTGTTGGTTTTCTCCATTACTTTTATGAAATATATGTAAACTAATACAAATAAAATTGAAATGAAAAAAAAAAAAAAGATAATTTGTCTGTGTCGGCCATTAAGGTCATAATATATCCAGAAAAAATAAAGCTGAAACATCAAGCTCATCAAAGCTTTCTCGTTCTAAATGACTGGTAGGGGTCGGAGGTGGGGTCATTAACAGACCATGGTCATGTGAGTTTCAGGGGTTCCCAATGAAAACCTACTCCTCACCAGTCATTTAGAATGGAAGAAGCCACTGGGATGAGTGGTGTGGCATCTCCAAGAACCTCAACAACTCAACAGCTGCCTTTGTTTCTCTATATTTAGTGCAGTTTGTTGTCTAGTTAAGTATAGTTGTTTTCCAGACATCATCCAGACATCATCAGACTAAAGGACACAACCCACCCTGGACACTCACTCTTTGAACTGCGACCATCTGGTAGACGGTTGAGAACACTGAAGGCCAGCACTAATAGACCGAGGAATGGCTTCTATGCATGAGCCATAATCACACAGAACAACTCAAACATTAAAGAAATAATGTGAATAATAATAATGTGTGCATTCATTTCATAAGTGCAACACAAATAATAATGTGTGCATTCATTTCATAAGTGCAACTTTCATGTGTGTAATGTGCAATAATTTCTCACAAACAAGTGCAATAACTTCATGTGAAGTGCAATAACAGTGTTATGTCATGTTAGTGTCTATAGTTTTGTACATATTTTTTATTCTACCTTTTTTTTTACATTTCCTTACCTTTATTTTTTTTTTTTACTGCACTTAAGGGGGGACCTCAGGTCACCTTAATTTCGTTGCACTTGTACAATGACAATAAAGACATTCTATTCCATTCTATTCTATCTGCTGTTGGAAGAGAAATATTTTCCACATTATACACCTGATTTTATATTTCTCCTAGCTCTCCTCTGAAATGGTTCTGATCCAAGCAGAGAGAATTGCCCGTCCAGATTTGCATCAACGCAGACCAGATGGTTTATTTTGGAGATCCAATATATAATTGGACTCCCTTCAACAGAGCTGTTACATCAGTATTACAAATCCCAAATCAGTGAAACGCTTTAGCTTTAAGGTCAAAACGTGTCCCGGTATTTATGATGTGCATTCTGAAGAGCTGCCAAAACCATTTTTTTTTTTATTTACCTTTATAACTTCTGTAAATATAGACTCACTTGCCAGTTCATTAAATACACTCGTGAAAACAAATGCATCCTAATGTAACAGTCCTGCACTAAATCCTAGTTTCACCACCGTTCTAATGTTCAGTTTACACCAGGCACAACATTATGACCACCTTCCTAATATTGTGTAGGTCTCCCTTGTGCCTCCAAAACAGTTGTGACTCATCAGAAAATGGACATGGGCCTTCTGAGGGTGTTCTGTGGTGCCTGGCAACAGGATGTTGTTAGTGGGGGTCTTTGGGTCCTACGGGTTGAGGGGAGGGGCCTCTGTGGATCAGGCTTGTTCCAGTGCATCCCACAGATACTTGATCAGTTTGGGATCTAGTGAATTTGGAGGCCAGGTCAACACCCTGTGCTGTTTTTTCATGTTTTTTTGAGTTGTTCCTAAATCATTTTTGTGCGTGTGCCCGTGTCAGGTGGCATCCTGTGGTGGTCAGCGGTTTTAATGTTGTGGCTGATCGGTGTAGATTGTGCAGCTGTTAAACTGTACAGAGGGGTTTCCGTTGTTCAGTCTAGCCCACAGATTAAAATGGTGTGTCAGAACAAAAGAAGCATGTGTCGGCACAACACAATACAATTCAATAGCACTATAAACTACAGCCGCCAAAATGAAAATGCAGTTAAATCAGTTATTTAAAAAAAGTGTTTAGTAAATGCCGAATACCACAATCTTCCTAAAGCTAACATTTATGGTTATTTTAGAATACATTTGTTTTGACTAGTGGACCTAATGGACTGTGAATGTACATTTCCACTGTAAATCATTTAAAATATGTTGTTCTGTGTTTCAGACTGTAGGGGGCACCAAAGACAGTTGAATGTCACACTAAACCGAAACCACCTGGCTGCACTGGAGCGGATGTGGCAAGAACTGTGACCCATAACACACATTCAAACACTTGTCACTAAGTTAAATTAAACTTTATTGATAACTGTACCAAACTTCTTATTGTTAAGACGCTAAAAAAGCAGTTCACGAGTTAATGCTATATAGATCAATTGTTTTAAGGACTGCTGCATATAAGATAAGTCGATTTATCACAATACTGTTGATCAAACTTGAAGTAGACCAAAGCTGTAAAAAAAAAAAAAAGAAAAAAAAAAGTAGAACAAGAGGAGGAGGATGAGGAGTGTAAATCAGAAATCTTCAAACCATGGACTCTGGACTGGGGAAATACAAACACACACTCCAATAAAGAGTCAGATGCAACACAAATCATAGAGTACTGAATTAGCACTTGTTCACCTATCTGGTAATGACCTTTTATTACATGATCTGAAACAGACTGACTTTACGAGGGCAATAATGGAACAATAAACAATTAACAGTTCCTGTTTTGCCTGACCCACTCAAATGGAAACTGATATATGCAGTTTATTCGTTTCAAATCTGATCATATTATATATAATAAGTTTACTGTTTGTGATTATGAACAGGGACTCCTTAAAGGGAAAGTACTGTTTTTTACAACCTGGTCCATATTTCTGGCATAAAATACAGTCGTTTACTCACCCATATAACCTTTGTGTAATTTGTAGTCCTTCGGGAGATAATCAGATCACCGTATATCCATATAGTAGGAGTGACTGGGGCACCGAAACGCAGCTTCTAAATAATGCATTATCTGCAGCGAAACTCGTTCATTTCCCAAATTTCTGTCATTGTACGCTAGTGCTATTCCCTGTTGAGTCCGGAGTTAGCTGTTATCATCATCCGGGGTCTGTAGATTGACCTACAGACCCCGGATGATGTCGTCTCTGAGCGCCGCCCGTCACGGGTGCACATTATCCAGGTCAGAAGACATCATCCGGGGTCTGTAGGTCAATCTACAGACCCCGGATGATGATAACAGGTAACTCCATTACAAAATATTGGTGAAATGAATGAGTTTCGTCGCAGATAATGTGTTATTTAGAGGCTGCGTTTTGGTGCCCCAGTCACTCCCACTATATGGATATACGCTGATCTAATTATCTCCCGAAGGAACACAAATTACACAAAAGTTATATGGGTGAGTAAACAACTGTATTTTATGACAGAAATAAGTTCCAGGTTGTAAAAAATAGTAGTTCCCCCTTAAAGGGATAGTCAGTTGTCTCTGACGTGAGATGATGGTCGACAAGGCCCCAGTTTGAGGAAGCAGACAGGAGTCGAGAAGAACTCAAGCAGCGGGGTCAGCCGTAAAAAGTATGTCAGCCGTGTAAAACTATTAATATCAGTTTTGGTTTATGCTATTTTTAAAATATTGCGACCAACTTACTTTGCAGTCAGAAAACTGTTGCTTAGTATAACAGTACAACGCACACAGTGGTGTTCAGTGTCCATTGTCATTCAAGTGATTATTTGAAGAAGACAAAACATGTGGCACGTGTCTGACGTGTATGCGTGTGTCCGAGCAGCCCAGCCAGCTGAAGGTGACTCATCTGCAGCAGGTGCAGCTCTTATAGTAACACTCTGGAAAGGTGTTGAATCACGGGTTTACACTCCTGAGTGCAGACAGCAATTTATTTGAGGCCCTGTGTCTCTGAGCTTTCAGCCTACACGCATATTGCCGCATGTTAATACTGTCATCACCTGTCAGAGTCCGAGTCCCGCGTGGAATCCACCTTGTGCTGCTGGTGCTTAAAGGGAAAGCATGCCAGATCTCAGATTTGATCGGAAATGTGTACATGTGATAAAGTAATGGTAGTTACGAGAAATCTTGAATGCACAAATATTTTATTTATTTTGAATGTTCAGTATTTATGATTTGAAAGTTCTGACCTGTCTGAACCGAAGAGGGAGGCCCTGTCTTATTACATACAGTATGAGTAGAAGGGGAGATAGCTAGAGACTGGTCCGCTCTAGGAGAAGCACAGCTCAGCACTTTAACAGTTTGAGACATTAAGAGCAACTGTTTGCAATTCTTTTGTCCAATTTTTTGTCCCTTTTGGTGTTTTTCTTTTTTACTCTGCAAATAAATTGTTACCCACTTTTTCCAGCTCACTCCAGCCTGCTTCACACTGCTACCCTACCTCGTCCTGCAAAAATTAATATTGCTTTTTATCACCTGCATAATAGTGCATGGTCAGGGACTGGATAATTGTTCTCTATGCATCACGCTTACTCTGCTACAGATGCATGCACAAGGCAGGTGGAAATTAATGTTTATATAATTGAATGGTTCCACAGTTGTGCACCTAATTTAAAACTGAAGTGTAGAATTCAAAATCCTAGAGTCGCAGCTTGATTTAGGCAAGTTCCATAAAACATTTTGGATGTTTTTACACCAGTGGGTGCAGCTGTAGGTCACAGGGGTTACATGCATGCACTAATTCTGCCCAGGAACAATTTCGCTTCTACTTTTGGCCCGTGAGCAAGTCCACCGGAGCATTATGGGATTAAGTACTTACCGACACTTCAGTGGGATGGATGGTTTCACTTTCCCCGAGCTTCTCTTGCGTTGCAGAGTTTCAGTCCGCTGTCATTCCTCTCTAAATGTGCCACACCGTCTTAGACCGTGGATTTTCGGATCTGGTTGCTGAAAAAAATAAACAGCAGGTTTTTAACACCAGGGACAATCACAGAATAAATAAACCTTGTGTTGTTCCTATTCTAGCTGTTCATCAGCTCATAACTCTAAGTTAATGATACAGAGGCAATAAAAATGCTTTGGTAAATCCCACAGTAACTTTCCTCCATACTTCTTACATCATGCAGTGTCATTTTCAGCCACTAGAGGGCTGCCAAGAGCTGATATTGCAATTCAAGGAAAAGTGTGCTTGACTTGAATTTCTACAGTAGATACTGGTCAAGGGCTGCACAGTGGCGAGGTGGTTTGCACTGATGCCTCACAGCGAGAAGGTCCTGGGTTCGACTGGGCCTTTCTGTGTGGAGTTTGCATGTTCTCTCTGTGTCTGCGTGGGTTCTCTCCGGGTACTCCGGCTTCCTCCCACCATCCAAAGACATGATCATTAGGTTCATTGGTGAGTCTAAGGTTCTAGGTGTGCATGTGAGTGTGAATGGTTGTCTGTCTCTCTGTGTTGGCCCTGCAATACACTGGCGACCTGTCCAGGGTGTACCCCGCCTCTCGCCCGAAGACAGCTGGGATAGGCTCCAGCAGACCCCTGCGACCCTTAACAGGAATAAGCGGGTACAGAAGATGAATGAATGATACTGGTCAAAGTCAGAACGTGGACGCTGACTTTCAGTTTCAGTGAGGAGTAAATCTCAGGACGGTTGTCTGAGCAGGGAGATAATTCTCAGACACACATTAGCGAGGTTCAAAGGGGTCTCGGTGGTTACAGACGTTCCGCTTTGAGACTGGTCTCCAAACAGATGGTTTCCTGGGCGAGTGGGACCAGGAGTAGGTCCTGTTTCTGGCCTGCTCTCATATGTTAAGTAAGGAAAATTGTTAAAATCAGTCAAAGGAGTCAAGGTGAAAAGAATAATCCGTAATTCACTCAGACACGCTGTGCACTTCTTAAATTCCCCACTGAATGAGATGGAGCAAAACAACATCAACAAAAAAAAGAGCTACTTGGTTTTGGCTCAAGCACAGAGAGGTTCGTAAAAATAAAAATAAAAATAAAAAACAGCAACACAAACAGCATAAAAATAGCAAATGCAAAGAGCCAAAACTGAATTCTCACATGTGTCGTTCTTTGAGGATAGGGAGTGATCAGCACCATGGACAGCAGTCCAGAGGGACAACAATTCAGGAAACACTGAAAACTGCATAAAAAAAACAAAAGATTCAAATGCCTCACAGAATCCTGTCATATTCCTTAATCTGAGGACGTTTCCTTTGTAGCAGATTAGATTATAGACAAACTGGCTGGATGATGTCAGATGACTCACAATCAACGACATCTTAGCAGCATTGGGAAGCATTGCAGGATGGTGTCTTTCATAAGAAGTTGCTCAATTTTGGGGTGAAAAAAAAAAATCCTTTCCTGTATTTTACTTTTTCATGGCGAGTACATGAAGACCTGAGGCCGTAGATCTCATGTAATGCTAATGGTTGTTTCTGGGAACTGAGGCAGATTTATCTGAAGGGGACAATCCGCGGCTGGCTACGACGACTTGCCTTTCAGCTCTGTTTAGACAGACATTGTTATACTCTATCGTCTCTATCACCGCGCACAGTTGCTACATTTCTGATGTAATGGATTCCTATTTTTAGAGGCAGAAACCATCCCAACAAGGTAGTCTAACTCATCATCGTTCAGCTCTCTGGAGGTATAAAATAAATCAGCTGTCGTGCACACATGGATTCACACCGGTGCACATTTGCAGGAGTGAGGGGGAGTGTAAAGAAACTAAGAGATACGTAGAGTTGTCATTCAAAGCACCGTAAAGCAAGTGCAACAAGGGCCTGAGCAAAAATACTTCCAAAGCCCGGCAGGGTCAGTGCCACAGTTTACTGTTTGACCTGGACAGGAGCACTAAAAGGGCTCCTGCAGGTCGCGGATAGAGAAGAACAAATCAAACTGACCAAACACTGTCACGGAAAACCATTGGAGACCAATCCTGTTCAGTGGCACACACACACACACGGCGAGAGAGAGAGAGCGAGAGAGAGAGAGAGAGAGAGAGAGAGAGAGAGAGAGAGAGACTGTGAGTTAATCATAATCTTTTCTTATTCCCTCAGCATCCGCACAGCTGGCACAGACCATGACCCTGTCAACATGTGACTGTCATACTGAACTCAGAACGAGAATGAATGAAACAATGTGATTAAAAAAAGTACTGTAGGTGCGGAGTGGGTCTGAGAGATCTATCTATCTATCTATCTATCTATCTATCTATCTATCTATCTATCTTAATGTTCAGTGGAGCAATGACATTTCTATTGATTCTGGCTTGATTCCTGTTGAGGAATGAGACTCATCTTCATCTCCATTTCTGAGCAGTCACCTAATGGAAGCAACAATACGAACCAGATTAGATGGACTGGACGCATTTGAACGTCTACACACCAGACGACTCCATCTGCAGAGCAACACTGTTTGACACCATCAGAATCTTGATAGCAGCCAGTAGAGCGGACATCGTGGTGAGACTGTTTTGCCGACTCCTGTTTTTGAGGTCGCGAAAGAACTTTCAGTGTCAAGTTCAAACTGTGACTGCAGTTTGTGAGCAGCATGTTCAGCGAGTCATCTTTGTGCTGTCACTTCCCCGGTTCACAGTAACAAGCTGCCGTTACTCCGCTCACTTAAACTATTAGAATTTTATCCCGCCCTTTGTACCTCTGACTTTTTGTTTCTCTTCTAGCCGCGCGCATCTACTCGACAGAGGCGCCGCTGGAAAGGACAAATTATGTGTTCTCTCTCTGTTTTGAAATTCATGAAATGTGTCAGAAGCTAACAATTCGCATTTGCATAATTCTGTATTAATGCCTTTCTATCTGCATACTGGATGATGTGAGCAGAGAGCCATCTCACTTGCTAATCAGTCGCGTGCATCTTGTCCACGTGAAGTCGCTCTGAATGCGAAGAAATGTAAACGGTGGACACCTGATGACCTGCAGACCTGTGTCTGCGAAAGCCCAAGTCCATTCTTTCTCGTCCTTTCTCTGATTTAGAATTCAAGATGATTGTTTTTCACCTCAAGCCATGCACATGGCATGTTTGTATCCTGCACCGTGACCCAGTTTCTTTAAGCAGATCATAAATTTTCCATCCACTCTGAGCTAATACTACTCCACCATGATGTTATTTTCTTGATGCACTTAACCTTATTGTGCTTCGCTGTGCATTTGGCTTTGTGGGAAATTCTCTCTCTTTTGTTCCTCTTTCACCTCCATCAGCTTCCTGCCTCCGAGAGTCAAACCGCGATGCTCGCCGCTCCGTGAACTCTGCTCTCTTGTGTCATGATTTATGCATACACACACACACGCACACACACACACACACACATATAAAATGCACATAAAATCACAATGTTCAACCTTGAATGTCCTTCTACACGGCCGACTGAGAGGGTGAGACAGAAAGAGAGAGACTCAAGGAGATGGGGGAGGTGCAAAGTCATCAATTATTTATGGGTGAAATCTAATAAGAGGCGGGAGTTTAGACCGGCAGCGGGTTTATTGACTGGCACAGTCCCTATCTGGTGCAGCGTCGCACCATTATCCTCTAAAAAACAACAAAGCTGAAACAAGAATACCTGATTACAATATGCCCAGTGTCTGGTGTTTGGTAGTCAGCTACATTCACGTCGAATGGTGAAATTCAGTAGTCCTTTTAAAAGGCATTGATTTTTTTCTCGTATTTTCTCCTCCTTATAGCGCTCATATTTGCAGTCCTTGCTTAAGTAATGCAACATCTTCATTGACTTTATTTATTGGCTTGACCTGAGCTGCTCTCCTCCAATTCAATTCCAATATCTATAGAATCAAACGATTGGTGGCGTCCTTCTACAGAACAGCACGGTTGGCTGATATTGTCTTCTCTGGCAAATTTCAGGTTTCATCAGAAGACTCGGAAGCTGTACGCGCAGATCAAACACTCACATACCTGTGCACCAAAGCGCACAAAATGCGGGAAAAAAACCCCAATATCTGATACGCCTGGATATTCTTTCTGTTTGTTTGTTAAGTACTGTATGTATTTGCATACATATTTGATTCGAGGGGTGAGCCGCGCAGCTTCTCAGATCCTCATTAGCAATATTTTCATGTCCGCTCATGCGTGAATGCGCTGACAGCTCAAGTGGTGTTCATACAAAGCAAACTAAATGAATCCTCCTTCTCTGAAGCACCAATAAATAGTCCTGTAATTGGCTTTTCAAAACACTATGTGCTCTGTTCTGTCTCTGTACTTAGACACTCTGGCACAATTGAATCAAGGTTAGGCTCTCTGATGCAGAAAGACGTGAGCATGTGCAATTTCTGTTTTGAATCTGGACCTACTTTCAGAAAATATTGGTTTCGTGCATTGTAATTTCCAACAAAGCGTGTTTAATAGTCAAATGCTAATAAAGTGCCGACAAATAACTGGTCAAGTGAGCTATAAATTGTGAACATAAATCACAACCCAACACCAGAACCCCGTAACATTGGTCCTTGCTTCACTAAAATGGACTAATTTGAGAGTACCATTTTGTTGGCTCCCAAATATGTGTGACACTGGAATGAATTCATTTCATTTCATTTCATCAGCAGCTATGCCTTCATTAGGAGGTCTCCACCTTTAAATTCCTGGGGACTACCAAGACTCCCAAGACTGATCCTGGACAAAGAAGCATCCAGAGCAGTAGTGAAGAAGTCCCAGCAAAGAGATTACCCTTTTTAAATGGGAACTACCGTTTTTTTACAACCTGGACCTTATTTCTGGAATATAATACAATTGTTTGCTCACCCATATAACCTTGGTGTCATTTTTAGTCCTTCTGAAGATATTTAGCTCCAGTGGAGCGCCGCATATATCCATATAGTGTAAGTGACTGGGGCACCGAAACGCAGCCTCTAAATAACGCATTATCTGCCACGAAACTTGTTCATTTCACCAATATTTTCTCATGATACGCTAGTGATATTCCCTGTTAAGTCTGGAGTTACCTGTCGAAAGGAGGATGCGGAGGCAGAGAATTGAACAGCTGGCCAAAGAACAACAAACTGCTGCATGTCCACGAATAGATAACAGGTAACTCCGGACTCAATGGGGAATAGCACTAGCGTATCATAGCAAAATATTGGTGAAATGAACTAGTTTCGCGTCAGATAATGCATTATTTAGAGGCCGGTGCCCCAGTCACTCCCACTATATGGATATACGCGGCGCTCCGCTGGAGCTTAATATCTTCCGAAGGACTAAAAATGACACCAAAGTTATATGGGTGAGTAAACGATCGTATTATATGCCAGAAATAAGGTCCAGGTTGTAAAAAAAACAGTAGTTCCTCTTCAAGACTCCGCAACAACAACCTGCTGGAAAATCAGCTGGTGACGTTCTACCGCTCCACTGCCATTGAAACTGTGCTGGAGCACTGTATCATTGGTGCGGTATGCTGGCTGCTCTAAGGCAGACAAGAGGGCACTTCAGAGAATAATAAGAATTGTCTGAGAAAATCCATCAGATGTCCTTTGTCTTCTCTGGAGTGCATTGCAAGTTCAAGACGTGTCAGTAGGGCGACGGAAATTTTAAAGGACATTACGCAGACTGGACGCAAACTGTTTGCCCTCCTGTACAGGAGCCTGAGAAGCAGGACCAGCAGACTTAAAAACAGTTTTTACCCCAGGGTCATCTGTACGATCAATGCTACTATTTTATAATTGAGAGACAAATATCTTGTATTTTAAACAGCTTAGTTGTTATTATTTATTGTCCTCATGGCTGTATGATTGTGGATACTGGTGACTGTGTGAACGAGTATCATTTGCATGTCTTTTAAATCAATATTCAATATTTTCTTCGTGAAGGCTCCTACTTGCCGTGTCAACCCTTCAGCGACGTCTACAACTAGCTACACAGCGGAGCACTCACCAGCTATTTACTCTGGAGTTGGTGGAGATCCAACACAAAGCTAAAATGAGAGTAAATACGGGACTCGCATCCATCAGCTCGACACAAATTGGATTCAGAATCACTGACAATGTTGTTGCATGCCTCCTGAGTGTGCAAATGGGCAACTGCTTGCTAGCAACTTTGGCACAGAACGCCAAGTTCCTGACGTCTTACCCGAGCTATGCTGTGGCTAGCCTCTGTTCTGCTCTCAACACGAGCTCATTTGACCTTAGCTAGAAGGAAGCGCATGTTCTCGCTTATGTCAATATGCTACATGGCCATGCAGATAGCTTTAGCCAAGGTTGTTTTTTCCTGAAATCAGCTGAGCAGATTTCTGCCTCTACCCATGTACTATGGAAGAAATGTTTGTATTTATTGTACTCCTCTGACACGTTTGATTTGATAACTTTCATGAGCAAGGTCTGTGGGTTTGACCAGCAAAAACTGAATTACTTTCACCCTGGGCAGGCGCCCCAGATCTCACAGGTGGATATCTCAGAAGCTCTGTAAATAACAGATATACAGTATATATAACCTTGTGTGTGGATAGACACCATGGGGGGAGGTGAGTTATTGCACCTACTGCTGTTTTGTGACGATCACACGATCACAAGGCGACGCACCAAGAAACGCTCCAATCTCATCATCTTTCTTGTCAGCATTGACGCAATTGGGCGACCCTGAAAGAGTTTGACTAACACCTGATGGAAGCAACTTCTTTGTTGGTTAGAAGAGTAGAAGGAGGTGAAAGGTACATGTGCACCAACAACAAAAAGAAAGGTTGTGGTGTTTTTTCTCAAAGTGGAAACTAATCTACTTAGTGAAAGGTCAATGAGTTTTTAACCTCAATCATCCTAGGCTTGTATAGTATGGGTACATTAAAATGAACCATTTCACTGGAAGATATATTATTATGTTTGCATCCACTCTATCCGTTATTCACAATAGAATAACTCGAGACTTATATGATGACATAGTTCACTCAGAAGCAATTTAAAAGGGATCATAATAGCATTGCAGTTGTTGGATCCAGTGAAGCCTTCAGTGACCTTCAGAATTATGGAAATGTGAGGGAAAAGAAGCTGACGGGGCTGTTTGGAAACCCTGGACCTCACAGAGGCTCAAAGGCACGAGGCTCTGAATGAGACAAAATCAACTCAGTGAGTCTGGGAATTGCAGGATCGCTGTGTGTACGTGATCACACCTGCATGTCTGTAATGACTGACAGACTATTTGCCTGCATCATAAGAGGCTTCTGCATCATTGTCTGCTTAATGAAGCTCTCGCACCACTGCTTCAGTCACACTTCCTGCTTTTTCAATATTCACCAGGATATCAGTAATGCTTTAGGTTACAGCTCTCAACTTGAAATGTTACATTTGGTGCACATACACTATATGCACCATGCATCTACATTAATAAGGCAGTGCTGTCAGGTGTTTTTATTGTTAGGTTGAATGGTGCAGGTCTGAATTCCCCACATGCTGATGTAGCAGCAGGCATCCTTACTCCACTCATCATAGTCCACTCCTGCCGGTCCACGACTACACCACCTGCATGCTAAAACAGGACGTTGTCTCCGTCGTTGCTTGGGGTTCTGTTCACTACTCAATGAGAGCGACAATTTTTAACTTGGGTGCCACGCTGAGCTCATTTTATGTACGGAGAAGTGACTCTGTTAAAGTAGCAGTTCCTGAACATTTAATCCCTGCTTGATTGGGCAACATATCGTAGTTACCGCCGGCAACAGCAAACACGCTCTTACACTACAGGTCAGAGAATTCTGGGGTCAGCAAAACAAGCCGCACTGTGAGCAACCGTGACTGGGGTTTGTGCTGCACATGGCACGAGCCTGTGAACAGCAGGCTACATAAAAGGGAGCTGGTTATTACCTTGATGAATCATTGGAGGTGCACAGCCTATTTATTGCCTGCACCTCTTCATCTAACAGATTACAGTGGCTTCTCCTTCTTGCCTCGTTGGTCCAAAGGAATATTTCTGACTGACAAACAAAATGACAGTTTCATCTGCATATTTTTGATTAACAATAGCGACAAGTGCCAATCTCACTGACAAACCCACTGAACGGCTGGTTAAATGCTTTTAATGTGAAGCTGCAGCTATGGTCTGATAGCAATTTAGTTGACCGTTCCTGCACCGACGGCGAGACATTAACTTATTTTCATGTCCGCAGGAGCGCGCATAACCATATCCAGGTATAATTTTGCAGAGATTACATTAGAGGGAATGTCCCCACCAACAATCGGGTCACAGGGTCACTGTGACCTCAGTCACCTTGGTCAACAATAGAAAAGACATTCATAGAGACATCACAGGAGTCACCATCCTGAGCTAATGCCTGTCTGAAATGAAAGTCTGAACAGAATAAGAATAAGAAAAACCTTTATTAGTCCCGCAATGGGGAAATTGCAGTTCACAACAGCTTACAGAAAATGCAGAATAAAAAAATTGCAAGAGCAAAAAGAGTAGCTAAGAGTAGCTAAGTAGCTTAGGGTAGCTAAACTGAAAGGTTTGTGGATTTTGAACATGTTGCATGCATATATTAGCTAGGAGAAACAGCATAATAAAGAAATAAAAGATGATAGCACCACCTTCTGAGGATCTTTTGTTGCAGAGTCAAACTTCAGTCTGCAACAAAATGCTCTCACATCTTGGAAAGCTTGGATAAAACTTTATTGTACATCAGCGACATATGTAAGTCAATGTATTATTCTTTCTGCTATCATAGGAAAGGAGGAGGTCTTATCTGTGTGTATAGTCCAGGCCTTTCAGTTTGAGGCCTTCAGGGATGTGCAATCAATCCGATGAATCTGCCCATCGAAGACCTTCAGTGAAAATTCAGCCAGCGACAATCCGAGGCGCTCCCCGGGGGCCTGCCCTTTTTCGTTTTCCCTTCACAGCGTTACTCGCAAACAAATGTTAGAAAGAGCTGTAGGGTCCGAGCGAGGAATGATCCGAAAGAAGTAAGCGACCGTCTGTGAGGATGCAGAAAACGGTGGTAAGCTCAAAGGATGAATGAGGCGTTTATACACACGAGAGCTTAAAAACACAAAAGGAGACGAATTACTCAATAAACACTCCAATTAATCATACTTGCTAAATAAGATTAACCGTAATCACCATCAAACAGGTCAGTCTTGTTTTTTTTTTGCACTGCGGCAAAACTTTCACCGAACCTGGATTGTGAGCGACTAAAAAAAGAGAAAGCGTGTGTGTGTGTGCACACCAGTGAAAAGGATTTGCCCACAGTGTCTCTTCGTGACAGAGTATGATCCCTCGGTAATATCTGAGATCAGTGAAAAACACACGTGGCAGGTTTGATCATGCAAAATTACACATTCGCAGTCACACTCACACCAGGGTGCAGCGCTGTGCTCCAGCAGATAGTGTTAGGCTCAGTATTTCACAGCTTTACGTTAGTAATTAAAGCATTTTGTCTTTCTAGTTTCTCATAAATTTGTGTTGATGTAAATGTTAATATGGTATATGGTGAGTAGCCTATTATAAACAATGAAAATTAAGCACAGTGGCACAAATCATGAACAGAAGATACTTCAGTGTACACATTTGCAAACACTCCATTGGTGACGTGGTGAAGGTCCAGGTTTTTTTTTGTTCACTAAAGTACATCACAGAACTAAAAGAGGAACACTCAAACTGACCATTTATTCCCAAGCGCTGCTCTGGTGTGATATTAGGGCAAGCACGGAGGTGTCCCGTTGAGGCACGGACACGTTCTACTAGTTCAAAGACTCTTCAGCACTCACAGTTAAAAACCAGTGGGTGGTTAATAGACCAGAGAGAATCCGAGATTTATAAATACATCACCTCTGTATACAAAGCTGCCCCTGTCTTAACCTCACATCGCGTTTTGCTGGAGAAAAGTCTTCTCTGGAGCCTGCCACCACTTCAGCTTTCATGTCAGATCCACCCTGACAAGAATAGAGATCATCTGCAACATTTGCTGCAGGGTTGCCTGCTCTAATGATGTCCCAGCTGCCTGCCTGTTTAACTGAGAGTGCACCTCTGACAAGTGACTCCTCGATGCACAACTTGATCTCACTGTTCCTATGATGTCCGTCTGGAAGGCGCGTTAATCCACAAAGTTATTGCAGCATGGGAAAATACTTTTAAAATGATGGATTTTCTTGCTTATTTTTGTGCCATTTTTTTAAAGTCCACTCTTGAGTCTGCACACTTTTAAGTCATGGGAGAATCATTCAAAACATTCACTTAAATGAAAGTCCTGCAATCGGCTATTTTTTTGTTAATTTAAGTAAAAATCGAAAGAATTCTTACTTCGTACTAGGGGTTGAACGACTTCGGGATTTTTAAAGGTCGACTAATATGGGGAAAGTCAAGTCACATGAAAAGACAGTAGAAATAATGCTTTGTAACAATGAAATCTATAACTCTGACCTGAATACATCATGTAAAAAGAAGCTACAGAAGCTTTTCTGCAAGGTAATAGAAGCTTGAACACGGGCTACTGTCTGCTGTAGCCCACGCCATCACCATAAACACCGTTTTGCTCTCGCTCTGCAAAAAAAAACCAATAAACAGCCCTCTACAACCACAGCAACAATGTCAACTAACAGAACACAACAGAACTGAACATAAACACATGAGCTTATCAATACTGTGCTCTGCAGATATGTTTATAAATCAGCATCATCAATAGCGTTGAATAGTACTTCACAATGCATTGTAAGATAGAATAATGTAGCCGGGATTAAAATGCGATATATCTCAGAATCCTTTGCCGTGTATAGCGGCTAAAGGTCTTATAACTTTAGACAAATTTACCAACTGATCAGCATATTGTTGATGTGGAGCCTCATTTTCTCTGTTACTGCAGGTGAAGTTGTTAATTGACTGTCGCCGAGTGGATTTGGACCGTTCCCCTGCTAGTGTTAGCGGATGCCTTTTTAGATGAGTGTGCATTGCAGTAGTGCTTTTTGTTGGATTTCAGGACAGACTTACATATTCTGCATGTGGCGGTAGAGTGGGCTTCATCTTAAGTTCATCTTAACTTCCACACACCGCAATGACTGACTGAGCTCCTCATCTGTTTTCTCTGAGGTGTCCGTGTTGTCACTGTCATGGCACAGCAGCAAAGTCGACAAGTCGGTTCAACCCCCACTTTGTACTTAGTAATTAATTATTAATTAGTACTTAGAGGGGTGGTGGTGTGACAGTGTTTAGCACTGATGCCTTACAACAGGAAGGTTCTGGGTTCGAATCCATCGGCCATCTGGGGCCTTTCTGTGTGGAGTTTGCATGTTCTCCCTGTGTCTGCGTGGGTTCTCTCTGGGTACTCCAGCTTCCTCCCACCAAAGACATGCTTGTTAGATTAACTGGTGATTCTAAATCGGCCATAGGTGAGTGTGAGTGGTTGTCATGTTAGCCCGGCAATAGATTGGCAACCCGGGGTATCTCGCCCGATGACAGCTGGGATAGGCTTCCCCTTTGCAAAACACATTATGGTAATATTGTAATTTACAATAGTTTATCATTAACTGCATTACTTAATGTTACTTTCCACCTCTGATTCTATTAGTATTCATCAATCTAACACTCAATAAGTTGCTACTATTACTACTACTACTGATAATGTCACAAAACCATCAGGAAAAACACAGGTACAATCCATTATTATCAAATAAACGCAACTTAGAGTGGCACGCTGTACAGAGGGGTGCGTCACGAGTAACGCCAGTAACTAGAATCTGAGTGAGACCTGTCAGCATGGCTGTCATGATATCAGCTGTGTTGGGTTATTTTAAGCTCAAGCAACAAAAAAAGAAAAAAGCCAGAGTGCAATTTATGGAATGTGAGTGTTTCGCTCCAGAACTTGGACACGAAAAAGTGATTGATATCGGGCTAGTTTTTATTGGAGTTAACTATATATGTTTCTGCTACTTGTATACTGTGGTATGTAGCATGTTTGAACTCAATTATGATGTATTCCTGTGTCTCTGTTTGAAAAGTGTTCCATAAATTAGCTTTAAGTACTTTAAATCTAACATTTTCGGAGCGGCAAAATGTTCCACATACGTGCACACACGCACACACATCTATTATTGATAACATATAAGAATCTAGACTCCAATAATCCTGCCAACATCGTTTTGCCGTTCTGCCGTCAGATCTCAGGAGAGGAGAGGCAGCAGGGCCTCAGGTGTTTGGCTTCATAGAAGTCTCTGCTGCTCCTTCCCTCCTCACCGTCTCCCCCTCCTATACCCGCCACTCTCTTTTCCATCCACCACTCCTTTTGTTCACCTGCGGCCATGTTTCTCCCTCGATACACAATCTCATTTTCACCTGTGCGCTTTTTTTTCTTATTATTTTTCCATCACAGCCTCCCTCTCTCCACCTGTAACTGACCATTTAGAATTCAGTTAAACTACAAGCTCTCACTTTAAGTGCTGTTGTCGGCACATAACACTGTTACTTCCTGTGACATCCCAATATGATCCAATAGCTGGGATTAATCCTTTTCATGTGTATTAGACAAATTAATCAAAATATTAACACGCATAAATCACATGTAATGTATATCCAGCTTACTTTGTAGTGACAGATTTGACAAGTACTCCATGTCATGTATATACAGTATGTTCATAAGGTTGTATTTCACAGTTTTGACACGATGCAAAAAAGAAAGGGTGTTTATTCTCCATCATTATTCTCACTTACACTTCTTAATGTCTCTCTATATCGTGTTTCTCACATTTTCGTGATCTCTTGAGGAATATTAGTTTGTGTTATCTCACAACCCAAACACCCCGCAGTCTCCAACACTGAGTAATTCGGCTTTCCATCCCGCTCCTTTATATCAATTATCATTTATTGCACTGCGACACAACACTCTTGCAAGACAAATCCCTGCGAGTGCTCGATGATTGATTGGCTGGCCTCCCACAATAGAATGAAAGAGACCGAGACAGGAGGTGGGGGGGGGAATAAAGGAATAAAAAATAAAAAAATAAAAGTGAGTGGGATTCAAAATGGCTTGCCCAGTCAACCAAGGCGGGATCGGGGTGAAATGATGGCCTCTGACTGTCAAAGACATAGCCACAGAAACATTCATAAATTTACGTTATGCTAATCCGAGTGTAATACATGCAAATCTTTATTGTAATTCTCTTGCATGTGAAACATTCATGCAGCATTTACGTCCATTTGACTATCAATAATCATTACTAAAAACATCACATTCCCACACACGAACACGCACAGACACAGACACACACACAGCCTCCATTTGAGGATAATGAGCAGGCACAGACAAGTTGCTGGCTGTCTCGTTAGTCTGTTGCTTCACACTCCTCCGGTGCTTCGCTTCACTTCGCCGTGCCAAAAATAACCAAACATAATCTCAGGCTATAAGATGAGTGACAAATAATATTCACATCAGTTGTTTTTTGTATACTTCGTCATAAATGTTAACATACGAGCAACAATGGGAATGAACCAACTCTGACATTAAATAAATCTAGATATTTGACTTGTTAAATACATGTGCGACTACAGTAACATCATTAACAGCAGTAATTGTTAGCTGCCGTTAATGTTCCAGCTATGACAAGACAGCGTCTCGGTTGAGGGAATAAAAAAGAACCGAGCGAGCTCTGATTGTTGTAAGGCTATCAAGATTTGAGTCAGCAAAATGTATTAAAGAAGTGATAAATGACGCTAATCGGAGAGATGTTGTGCTTGTAGTCAGTCAAAAAGATCAGTCGTGGCAAAAACGTGGCAGAGCTTTGTGTTCAGGCAGATTAATTTGCACATTCGACCCAACATTTTGCTTTTGTTTAAGAGTAAAGCATCAATCCATGCTTCAGAGGGAAACAAGAGAAGAGCCACTGTAGTCAGACTCAATTCTCATCACAGTATGTGTCTGGTGACATTTGGATTTCATCATTGGGGCGTGTTTCAACCGATACAAAGAAATAAAAACAAATCAACAAATTATATGATGTATGCTTATCGACAATTGCTTTTAAGTTTTACTATCTTTACCTTGAACTCAAAAGGTACTCAAATGAAGTGTATGCCTATGTCACTGTTGTTCTTCTGTTACTGCACAAAGTCTGCCCAAATGATTTGTTTGTCCCACCTGATCTTCATCAGGCATATTGAATTCCAAACTACAGGCCAAAACTCCTCCTGCTAAACTTTTATAGAGAAGGAACTTTGTACTTTTGTACCAGCTATTCCACTTCTAATCAGTCTTTGACACCATACACAGTTTGGTTAATTAATTTGTTTATAGCCCACACATCTTTACACGTCACATTGTGGAGATTCAGTGAATACGTTGCCATGACATATTTTAGATTTAAACCGGGTTAGGGTTAGGGTTGGGTCTTCAGGAATGAATGTGAGTAAATGCGAGGTTGTCTGAGGTGAGAGCAACTCCCTTGTGTGAGCGTGTAGTGTGTGTGTGTTTGTGTTTGTGTTTGTGTGGGTCTGTGACTGCCTAACTGAAATGAAAGGTGAGTGCTGCAGAGTGCTGCAGCCCCTTACTGAAACACACAACTGAAGTGGAAAGCAGTGTGTGTGTGTTTGTGTGCGTCCTTCCACCTCTGTGAATTTTAGGCTTTGGATTTGTTCAAAGTGAGGACTGGTCCTCAGTCTGAAGCAGACCTTCAAACTCTGGTGGCTGGTTCAGGTTATATAAAGTTTTACAAAGAGTTGTTTGGAGGACATTAGTCATGATGGTTAAAGTCAGGGTGAGGGGCCGAAGAATCTGGGAGCCAGCTATCATCTGACGGCCATTGAAGGTAAATGTTTGGAGTCTTCCATGGCACCGAGCGGATGTTCAGAATACAGACATCAGGGTCAACACATCCTGTTTTGTGCATTGGCACTCGCTTTACAAATTTAAACCCCAACAACAGCTGTGTTAGAGGTATTTACTTAACAATCCCAAAGTTTTAGTTTGAGTACGAGACAACATTCTGTCTTTTGTTCTTCACACAAAGTGTATACCTGCAAGCATCCAAAGCCAGCTCATATGGGAATTTTCAATACAACCCAGGCTATAAACAAAAAACAGAGAGCTTCTTTTACCAGAGGTTAGGGAATGCATTATGTCAGTGTGGGGGAGAGTGAGAGAGACATGGCTTGATATTTTTATTAAGATCATTTTTAAAAAAGGTCTCCACCAACCCCACGGACAGCTGACGACTGCTTCATCATACATTACACCTGTGATTTTTGACATCATATATTACAGATATAATACTAGTATTGTGTATGTAAGAAAATCTGAGGTGCGATAAAATTACTAAAACAAAACTGTATTAACACCCTTAAGAACTATTTCCTATGGCAGGTTATTCCAGTGCTCAGGTACCCTGACAGCAAAAGCTCAGTCCACTTTAGCCTCCAACAAAAAGTGATGTACAGGTTGGTAGGGAGACAGTAATTCAGAAATATGATCCTGGCACAGCCATGAAGTGATTTGTCAATAAAGTAATGAGAAAAATCATAAATCCTAAAACCAACCAGCAGCCAGTTTAAAGAGATTGCAAGAGCCAGAGTATGCAGCCCCTATATTGCTTTTTGTTGGGAGACTTGCTGTCTCTATCTGGACAATTTAGAGTCTATAACATTACTTCTGATTTATGCCAGTTGGGAGACCATTGCGGTAGCCCAGGTGTAATGATACTGAAGCGTGTATGATGGCTTCATTTCCCCAAGCACAACATCCCATAAACTCTCGTGACAGTTTTGAAATGGTAAATTTCCTTGAGGATGTTCCTGCACATAATTTTTTTTTAGTCTGTTGGATAGTTAATTAAATTTAAACAATCTGAAGTCCTTTAAAGGCTACACTTGTTTAACACTTACATGAAATGCTGTGCCAAACCCATGATGTGAGCAAAAGGGGGCATTTTAAAGTGAAATCATAATGTTCCCAGTACAGATCCCTGAGGAGCTACACAGTTGAAATGAGGGCAGTAACGGTTACTATATCAATAGACCTTTACACATTAAAACAAAAATCACCAATAACATTAATTATGGCATCATTCTGTGTGTATGAGGTCCATTGAATGCTGTGGTCAGTGATATCAGCAGAACCTGCTGATATCACTGACCACAGTGATGTCCTGATGCTGAATTTAACTGATTGTGGTTTTCACAAATAAGGGTTTTTACTTAAAGCTTGAAAGGGTTCTATGATAACACTGGATTAATCATGGACATGTTTTATAACTACAGAATACAATTAGCATGTCCAAATTACTGGTTTTAACAGGATACGCCTCTCAAATTTGGGACTGATATCATGTTCCCTGTGTTCTACAGTAAATTCTAATGATGGTATTGTCTGCCAGCTTGCAGTAGTTGTTTTAAAATGTTCACGAGAAGCCCCTGATTACTTTACAACATACTTTTACTGGAGTCTTTGAGTCCTTATTATAAGACAGAGTACAGTCAGAATTTCTCTCTGGATGCAGTGACCCTCACAAAGTCTGGACCGCGTGCATAAAGTTTAACCCTAACCCTAACCTTAATGGATTATTTCGATTGATAGATCTCAACATGGACTAAATTCAAAATGAACATAGCCAACATTGGGAGCCTCAGGCTTTTGCCCAGTGATAATTATTGAGCGTGTGATTCCATACCAACACCGCATACTGTACTGTACACTTCTTTATGTAGCACATATCGTAGAGTACAGCCTAACTTCTTGAGGGGGTAAGAAGAAGTTCAGCTGAAGGTCACAGTTTTGTCTTCAGATGGGTGAGATCACCCCTTGCTTTCTGAGGAAAGCTCATCCTTCCATTGGCTCCCAACCCAATTTGTGCGAGTGCATTGATTTTGGTCAATTACACAGGCTGTCCCTGGTGACCCCCTATTCCTTTGGGCTGGACATCAATAAAAACGATCATTGATTACTTACGTATAATGAGCATGAATTTAGTTGTGGCTGTCAGCGTGAGTTAGGGGAAACAATTACAGCAGCATTACATGCCTTCTTCTTTTAAACACATTTATAATAAGTCTGTTCGTACTCCGGCACTTTTTAACAAATAAGACGAGTGGACTTCACTGCAGATTGTGCTGTTATGTTAAAGCAATCCTTATTTTCCACCCATCTTTGTCTCTCTCTCGCTCACAAACACCCACAGACTCACATGCATACATGGTGGTCTTGCTCAGTAAATAGTTAGAGGAACAGGTGGCTGGTTTCTTATTGCTTTCCTGAAAACTATAAATACTTTCACTGCATTGTTACTGTCATACTGTCATATGTGGCCTTTTCCTCATGACTCATTTGATTACGAACATCATCACATTACACAAGAGAGGAAATACTTAATAAATCCTCTTAAATGAGGCATTTAAATGGTACGTTTGTCTGTATCTTGTATTACGGCTGCGTGCACTTGTGTCACAGAACACATGTACTCAAACAACGCTGGCTAGCATGACGGAAATACCAAAACATGTTGACCTCATTGTTCAGATGTTTTTTTCTTCAGCTGGGAAACAACTGTCAGCGCTGCAGTGCCATTGCATTGTTGCTGACAACTCCCCTTTCTGAATGTATGAATGTGTTTATGCCTGCCTGAGCGTCTGTAGATAATGGATGGCAAACAAACGAGATCTTACGGCCTGAACTTACAGTGTCTTAAAGGAAAGTGGTTTGATTCTGCTGCATTAGCAGAAACAAAAAGCTGGAGACCACACATGAGGACGTTAACAGCTGATGTGGGATCGCACCCTTTGACTTTATACTTTTTATAGAGTGTACTTTGCATAATGCCGTCTCGACTCAGTGCGTGCTGTAATCAGCCATTTTATTTCAAGAATCTGACAGAAGTGAAGAACAGTGCAGTGAAGAAAATCTTAATGTTTGATGCCATTTAGGGTGATAAAAACACTAAATTATACTTATTTAGTATTTACACACTAAAAACGAAGAAACGTTGTTTTGTTTTCCATGTCTTGCCTCTTGGATGGTTTGTGGTGCTTTTCTGTTATCCATGTGGAGGTTCTTGAGGTTTTCAGGAAATAGTCCTTGGACCCAGGGAGCCTTAAAGGGGAACTACTGTTGTTTTGGACCTTATTTCTGGCATAAAATACGATCGTTTACTCTCCCATATAACTTTTGTGTAATTTGTATTCCTTCAGGAGATATTTAGATCTGTGTATATCTATATAGTGTGAGTGACTGGGGCACCAAAATGCAGCCTCCAAGTAACGTTCCATTATCGACCGTGAAACTTGTTCATTTCACCAATATTTTGTTATCGTACTGCTAGTTTTTTGCAACATGGCTGAATATTTTTCCAATTCTGAGGTTGAGGATGAACCATAGCAGTAGCAAATTACAGGTAAACAAGCCGACATCAGAGATGACATCATCCAGGTCAGAAGACATCATCCGGGGTCTGTGGATTGACCTACAGACCTACAGACTACAGACAGGTAACTCCAGACTCAACGGGGAATAGCACTAGTGTATCATAACATAATATTGGTGAAATGAAGGAGTTTAGCGGCAGATAATGCGCTATGTAGAGGCTGTGTTTTGGTGCCCCAGTCACTCCCACTATATGGATATACGCAGTTCTAAATATCTCCCGAAGGACTACAAATTATACAAAAGTTATATGGGTGAGTAAACAATCACGTTTTATGCCAGAAATAAGGTCCAGGTTGTAAAAAACAGTATTTACCCTTTAACATACAAAGCAAAACCCTGTAATATATGCGAGACTGCTGTACTCTTTTAACCTTTAATTACACAATAAGTAAAAATTTGTTAACACAATATTTCCCAGAGGTTCCTTTCCCATCTGAATTTGTTTTCCCGGGAGGTGACTGAAAGCTATAACTACAGCTAAGTGAATTTAATAAGTCCAGTCCTACTTGTATTTGACTGCAGTATTTTCATTTTATGTTACTTTGACTGAAATATTTTACCTTTTACTCTATTACACTTGTGACAGAAGTAGTTAATTTTAGGCCTCTACCTCTACCCTAGCTGTGAAACTGCTGCTTGCCTTTTAATGCATCAATAATACTAATCCAGTAGTATGACATAAAAATACAACACTGACAGAAAATGTTGGTGTGTAAAGCACACTTTTCCTCTGGTGGTTCATTTCACTGATACATACTTTGACTTAAGCTAGCTTTGAATGGGAGCTGTATCTGGAGCTGAGTATTTTTAATTTGTTTTACTACTACTTTAAGTGAAATATCTGAGTACATCTTACACCACTGCTACCAACTATACCCAGATATTTAGAGTAGATCTTCAACTTCCTATACCACCTGGAACCAGCATTGTGTTTGGCTTTGTTCCTACTCTGATCACATGGCACCAACTTTGGATGATAGCAGTGAGGGACAAAAATAAATGTTTGACTTTAGTTTCTTCTGTTCACTCTCTGTCTTTCAATATGAATGTGCTTCGTTCCATTTCTGTCTGGCGCCATGTAGGATTTCATGACGACATAGCACCTATTATTCTGTAATTATAACGGGACGGATAAGAAGAGGAGAACAAGTGACACGAATCACAAGAGAGACGAGTGTAAGACCGAGAAAGGAGGAATAATGAGAAGAGGACTGTGTGAGAAGAAAGAGAGCTTGAGAGAGAGAGATCAAAAAAAAAAAGTAAGATGGTTATAAAGAGAGAAGGAGTTCATCTCTGTGGGAAGGAATCTGTGCCCTGAAACCCAATGCAGAAGTGAGACATAAATGAATGTAAAAATTGAAGAAAGGAAGCAGATGAGCGGATAGGTGGTAAATAAAGGTCAATGGAAATCTGTCAGCATGAGACAGACAAAAATGTGATGGTGACAGATTTCTGAGTGTCTGGGAAAAAAATCTTCAGCAGGTGTGAATCTAGTCTCAGCCGACCCCCCCCCCGGCACGTACACAGATTTCTAGTTGCACCTAATACAGAAAAAAATTATTTATTTATTTTCTGGCAAGCTGTCTTCTTTTCATTTTCACGTCTCTGGCGAACAAGCGCACATGTGGTAAACCATCTGAAAAGACTTTCATATTCTGAAAGCAGACACCCACTGTTTATTTTTATCCTTCTTCCCTTACTTTTGTTTCCTTGTAAATTAAGAATGCTGTCTTAGGTGGCTTCCCCTGCTCCTTCGTCGCTCACACTGATTGACAGACACTGATGTTAAAATGTAAAACTCGCTCATTTTGATCACGGCTCAAAAAAAAGACTAAACCTACTGATTACACTGTTTCAATACGACGGAAAACAGGAAAATCCAAATTACTAAGAAAAATATGCGTGAACTAGTAATTAGTGATCAGAGTGAGGATAGTTTCTTTATGAATCCATGACTAATTAGTGTACTTTTTTTTTCTTCTCATTTGTAAATATGTGCGTCTGCTTTTCATCTTGTTCTTTCTCGCCCTGGTATCGTTGTGGTGCAGTCCTGCAAAACAAAAGGACTAAAAGGAACGACAGCACGATCTTTCTGAAAGCTTTGCACCAGTGTGTGTCCAGAACACACTACAGGCTACACGCACTGTGTCTGAGTTTATTATATCCTTTATTTAATCGGGTAAATGCCTCATTGAGATAAATAGCTCTTTTTCAAGACTGACCTGGCAGAGAACAGAGAGCACACAGAGTTCCTGCATTAGACACAGACAATGCATTCAGAGGGGGCCACTTAGCAGCAGTGCAGGGAACAGTGATGTACGTGATTTCATAAGCCAGTAATGTTAGTGAAGATTCTCAGTCATCCGTTTAATTCATCAATTTGTACGCATACCTTGTCTATTGTGAACACATTTGGAATGGTTTGGGGGGTGGTTTGGTTTGCTCAAAGAACCTCAGCCATGGACGTTGAGGGGATTTGAACAAGAGACCACACATTCCCAAATTAGCATCTCTAACCACTAAGCTAATGCACGCTTTATGCTTCTGTATCAATTAGATGCTGTAGCTACGGCGTCAGCCCAGACCCTACGCAGACCCTAATGCCTGACATGCACCTCCCCAGAAATGTAACTATGCGCCTCGGCAACGCAGACCGCAAGAGCTGTGATTGGGCCGCTTGGTAGTAGCGTGTTTCCGATTTAGTATTTCCTGCTGCTTCCTTCTTTCCTTCAAGGAGAAAACATTTACTTAGGAGGTTCGGAGACACAAACATTTGTATGAGTCTTCTTGTGTAAAATTTCAGCGAAAGTTTCAGTCGCCATTGTTGAAAGTGTAGCAGGAAGCAGAAACAAAAATTAATCTGACTGACAAAAAAAGACACAGCACTGACTAATCTTTGGGTGGCGTTTTTACAGAGCAAAGTATAAATGGCTCACACCAGCGCAAGCTACGTGCCTAGGTTACATGCTTACTATAAATGAGCCTTAAGTTTTAGATTATTTTTGGACCACCTGTGTTTCCTGTGTTCGTGGGACTTCATTTTTGCTAGACAGTTTCAGTTTATATGTCAGTCTCTTTTGTCAATAGTCGGGTCGAATATAAACTCAATTTTATATCTATTACAATGAGCGTAAACGCAATATAATTCACTCCAGGTGTAATGTGCCGTCCATTTTTGTTAAATTAAAAAACTAACCTGACAAAAAGGTCTATTAAGTAAGGTTTGTCTGTAATAAACCATCCCCCGAAGGAAATGAAATTCTTTTATCAGAGGCAGCGTTATAATGAAAAGTACTACGAAAGCGTGAGTGTCTCTGTGTATCGAGCACACACACACACACACACCCACCTACACCCCCCCCCCCCCCCCCCCCCCACACACACACACACACACATATCTTCCTGTGCTGTGTGTTCTCCAGACAGCTGCCTCTCTAAAACTGAACTGTAATTAACGCCTTTAAACCCAACATGCCAGGCTCATAAATAAAAGAAGACGATTAAGGGCCCGGGACACATTAAGAGTGGCTTAGTCCCAAAGATGTAAATATCCTAGACTCATTTTCATCCTAGTATCCAGAATCCAGAGGCTGAGCCCCCATTAGGGAACGGCGAGGGCAAAAAAAAATAAAAAGTGAGCTAATGTTTTTCAGGGAGAGGGTCTGAGACAGGAAGAGAAAAAATAGAAGGAGAAAGGGGGAGAGTGACAGAATGTACTACAAACAGAGAGGTGCCAATCACACATAGCTCAGCTGGATCTTAATCCCAAGGATTTCCATTGTTCTTAATATTCTGCTCTAAAATACACACCTATACACACGCCAGTGCGCAGACATCAGCACACAACTATCAGCACAGAACTGTATGGACGTATAGTGGTTGTGTTTACATAATGTACAATGACATACGTAGGTGTATGCACAGAGACATGTGGGCTTGGTGGCTAGAATGATATCACAATACCATAGTACTCAGAATAGCCATCAGTATAACAGCTGAAAGACTCTCCATTATAAGTGGAAACAAAATAATACTTACTGAAGCTTTTTAAGGATAAAGTAGTATTATTAATAATTTAATAGTAACAATTCTGATCAATAATAAGCATCATGTTAATGCTGCAGCTGATGAGGGGAATTCTAATTTTAACTACCTATACTGCTGGGTAGATAAATTAATTATAGTCCATCATATGTCGCAAGGTGATCATGTTTTGTATAAATCCTAATCTATAAAAGTTAAATGAGTAAACACACTTCACTGTAAAAAATACTTGTTGCCACACCTGGTGGCAGAAAGTGTAATAATAGTGCACCGTTTTAGTCATGATAAAGTCACCACGCTAAGTGTGTAATTGCATGGCATGAATAGAATATTGTATGTGTTTCAAAGGCTGGATTGGATGCAAATCCTGGATTGTTTTTTTTGGGTTTGTTTGTTTATGAAGGCATTGCCTCGCACACAGCGTTACATGCCGAATGCATGGGGTACCAACATGTGTATGCTCTGCTAAACCGCCATCTGATACAGTTGGCCTCACAAATGGGTTTGTACGGAACAGTCATTGTTTCAGTTGAGAAGATATCTTCCCCATAACAGTTAGCAACACTGAATCCTACAAAGTGCAGCTTTTGTTTGGTTTAGCCGCAGTGAAACCATGAGCCACCTGTTTAGCTAATGAATTCAGCGTCAAGCACGTGCATGAGGCCCGTGCCGGAGACATTCATTTACTCCATGAACAGTATACGCTGATACAATTAAATTCTGAATGCGGACAGAAGTCATAAAGAGACATAAAAAGGATTCTTGTTAACGTTATACAGCACAGAATTAGAGCCTTGGAAATCAGGTGTGACTTCCTGTAATCGAGCACCGCAAACGCAAAAATGTGTCAGGAAATTCCTCAACGTAGTATTTTTCAAACATGAAAATTTTCCTTTATTGGGAGAGTCACTCATTCTGTTTGCTTATGAAGACACCAACACAAAGTCACACTTGTCATCTCTGGCAGCAAATTAAATCACATTCTTGATCATATACTGTGAGTAAGACCTGATGAGTGAAGTCACTACTTGCAATTTTTTTTTTTCAGCCTAAATTAACATTTAAAGAAACAAGATTGCAACATTAAAATTAAGCGATCTCATTAAAATCAGCAGTAGTAGGAATATTAAACAAAGCATGTAGAGTATAATGGGCATGTAGAAGCGCAGGTTTGTGCTTATTTGTGGTGACTGAAACTATGCAAAAAAAAAAAAAATGCACCTGTTCAGAGAGTGCAGAGTGAGTAAGGGAGCCACTAAACAAAATATTTGACTCATGCACAGACTTTGTCTCTGCAGTTATTGGAACATAGTTTGGTTCAGCCTGTTCTAATATAAGGTCTGTTATTTCTCAACAGATGGAAGGATTGAGAAGGACACAGGCATGCACACACGCAAGCACAGAAAAAAGTGATGCAAGGTTTTTGTTTGTCTCATAGTCTGCTATTACACACACTATTTTCACATAAATTTTTTTTTTTTTATCACACGTCAGGTGGTTATTCCTTTCCTAAATCATGCTAGCTAAAAATATAAAAAACAAACAAACAAAAAAACAGTAGTAATTTGAATTCAGTGGCTATATATTATTCTTTTTATCAAGGTTGAAGCAAAAACAAAGCTTTACAAATCAATTGCAAAAAAATGGTGGTTGTATATTCATCGAAAATCTACAGTTTAGATATAGGAGACAGTCTATGAGTCTCTCTCTTTCTCTTCCCTGGTGGATCTCATCTTCCTTCTCCACCTTTTGAAGTCCTGCATGAACACGGGCTTGAAGTCTTGAATCTCAAGAGGAAGGATTTGTGTGGATGGATGCAAACATGGGGGAAGATGAAAGCATAGTCGTGTTCAGTAGGACGGGGGAACGGGCGAACGGGCAGGTGTTTGGAAAGAGATGATGGAGCACATGGCGTAAACATTGGACTGGCTGGATTGATGTACCTCACTGATCTCAAGAAACCAATATCTGACAAGGTCAAGATCAATACGGCAATTAGAAGTGCCTGCTCGGTGTTCTCTCCTCTGCGCACCGCCGCCTCTTGTTTTGTTTTCTCTCGGTGGCAAACTCACAGTGGGTACTCAAGTGTAAAGCCATTGTAAATTTGATGAGATGCCATGTAAGCAGAGGACCACTGCCAGGAGAGGCAACCCTGGCAAATGTTTGCTGCCCACCCAAAAAAACAAACAAACAAAAAAAAAAAAACAAGGGAGCCCTGATGGCTACTTATATTGGCACATTTTGTAAAGCACCTATAACCTCCAGCAAAGCCATTGTACAGTACAGCTTTAGTAAGGCTCCTCTTAACTAGACAATGATGTGGTAGCTAGAGAGGGCCCCATTTAAGAAGGTGTGCAAAGAACACCCCCTCTAGCTACCATACAATAAAGCAACAGTTTCAGATAACCAATAAGTATTATTGTGGGTTGACATCAGATGTTAAACATTTACATGTTTATTATATGATGTATGAAACCCGATCAAGCACATTTGACTAAAAGTATTAGTTCCAAATATATGTGTCTAAATACAAGTTAAACCAGTGTAGAAGCAGGGTAGGAAGGATTATATATAAAACTACTCACTGTTGACAGGAATGTGGAAAAATGTCTGCTCTGCAATAGCCCACAGAGGCTGTTCCAGGTCCTAAACGGTTTTAGTCAACATAGAAATTATCCAACAACCAACTTGCACCGAGATGTGCTGGATGAAACGCATTAATTATAGACAATAAAAAAATTAAAAAAAATCCGCTCTCTGAGCACCGCTACTTCTTCTTCCTCACATTACTGTTACTTTGACTCACTATCACATCTTGTGGTAGAAAGTGGTACTGCGGCACGGTAAGCATAAAGATATTATTTCTTCACATTCTCTTCATAGTGCTGGATACTTTTTGAGTGCCTTAAACATTCATTTTTTATACGATCTTAATGTCCTTTTTACACTTGAGCCTGACACAATATTAGTGACAAACGCACACATTGTCGGTTTCACAGCTTTGCATCATCTAGCCAACAGTCAGAAGTCTGTTCACTTCGCTTGTGTGTGTGTGTGTGTGTGTGTGTGTGTGTGTTTCCGTGTCTGAAATCTCCCCACCCTTTGTGCTCGGGCAGGTTTGCACATATAGATGTGTGTATTAATGTATGAAAGGGTGAAAGGCAAGTACTCCACTGCAAATGGAGTGATTCATACGGGTGTGCCCAGTTAAGATCCAACTGAAATAATCTTGCATCTGTGCATCTTTGTTGTTGTTGCCTTGTTGTTGTTGGTTAAGCATCATTAAGCAACCAGGTAATGCGAATGCAAATATACCATCAGTGAACTAATCACTGGAACTAAACTAACAAACTAATCTACTCTGGCCCTTGTTAGTGTTTTTCATTAGTAAGGCATTGAGTGTGGCATGCTGCAGTGTTTTACCACGTTGCATTATGTACTATAGAGGGACATGACAGTATTTGTCAGAACCATTGTAAAGGATTTCTGCTTTATCATTTTGACCCGAGGTTAGCTTTTGTCTCCTTTTTATTCTATTATTCATTTAATTTACACTGTCACAAAAACATTTGGTGCAGTCTCTTAAAATATCCGAAGTGTAGTTCTTCAGAAAGAAAACTGAAGAACTATTGAGAGCAAAAAGAGTAATTAAAAAAATCTAAACAAATTCAAGTCTAGTCAAATGAACGCCAATGTCAGATGACTAGAGTCAGTACAAAGACAATGCATGAACTGCTTTAATAAGAATTGGGGGCTGTTTAAAAGGAAAAAAAAAAACCTAAAGAGGCCAGTCTGATTTCATCAAACACTTTATTCTCTATAGGTATTAGTTCAGAGTTAGCCCTCGGGGTAATCAGTTAAATATTACGAGCCTTATGAAATGGCATTTCAGGCTGATTAGCAAGCTACTACCTTTGCCGGATGCCTTGATGATATCTGATCTGTATGTGAAAGCTGGAATGAAACGGTTCCAGCTGAACTAAGAGGTTCAGTTGGAGCGGAAGGGCATCCAACATGTTGTTAGATGCACTTATAAATGATGGCATGAAGCTGTCTTTCCAATTTTGATGGCCAAATAACCGATGTTTTATATCTTAGGTTAATTCCATTGGGTAACTTTTTCATTGTGCTTGTGGAATGGAAAACTTACTGTTGTGTTGTTTTGGAAAGGAGGTCCTGGAGTATCATGGATAACAAAAGAGAATATCCGCCCTTTGATGAGTGTGTATGTCATGTTGTCACCACGGGTACAGAGAGACTGAGATCAAGTCTGACAGCCAAAGGCTTCAGCTGCACACAACACCACTGGCTCCGTGTGTGCCTGGAAGTGTTGGTCTGTGTTTGCACCAGTGTGTGTCTTTATTGGTTATTTGTGTCAAGTTTTGGGTGTGGGCTACAGCGTGTTCTCACCTTACCGTCACCTCTCACTGACAACAGATGCTCACGCATAATTCCCCCAACCCCCTACATTTGCGTGTGTGTTTGTGCACTTTTATGGCTCGTATGCAAAAGCTGGTTCTAGTTTGAGGTGTTTTGGGAAAGTGAGGCAATTCACACATGTTCAAAGGGCTATTTGAAGGTTAAATGGGCTGACTTTAGCGTTAGATTTTAGAATATTTTGGGCGCGGGCATTTGGTTGTTATTGTTCAGGTTAGAGTGAGGTTCTCGAGGGAATGTATTCTGTTGAAGAACGTCCTCATAAAGATAGCCAGACTTGTATGAGGGAAGTGAGTGGTGTACTGATTAGTTACTGATCTAATGCTAGATACAAAGCAACCCGCCCAAAGTACATAAGTACATGCTTTAAAAGCAAATCCATCTCCCTCGTACAATACCAGTATTGTGGAGGTGTCATGTCATCATCTGCTCATTCTGTGAGATCATAATTTGACAGCTTTTGTCCTCACCTTTCATGAGATGGAAACGGACACAGAGGAAGGACATCCATGTCAAAAAAAAGACGCCGTTCTAATGTCGACTGCGGAAAGGAAAGTACACAGCGTGGGTGCGCAGGAAATTTCCCCTCCCCTCCATCTATAGTGTTGTATTTAAGGCTCCCATCTCATCCATCACACCACAACAATAGAGATGTCCTCCACTCCCAAGACAGCTGCTCAACCACAGCCCCGTGGAAGTGTGTGTGCCTGGGCATTTGTACGTTTTTGTGCTTATGTGTGTGTTATAGATTTCATACGGTCTTATTTAAGTGTTAATGTTTAAACAAATTAGGCTGACAGAGACTTCCCGTCACCTGTTTAACGCCAGCAATGTGCTGAATGTCGTTCACAGGGCTCATTTGTAGATATTCAAACAGACTGAATGTTCCTTTGTTGACAGTGGCACGTCATCTCCTCGGCAATACGGCAAGGAAACTTTTTAATTAGAAAAGAAATGACAACCGTGGTCTACATAAATCAGCAGCTCTAATAAGAATGGCGGAAACGGAGGAGTGGAAAAGCAAGACGGGTGAAACCGTACGCGTTTGTTAAGAATTACCAAGGGTGGTGGAGTATTTATTGAAATTCTTCATGGCAACCCTGGCTGTCTCACCACGGGCAGGGCAGCCTGTGTTCATCCATGTGTGAGAGTCCACCTTGCTCTTGTGTCCATCCCACGCTGACACCACCATCTGCTGCCCGTCGAAGTTCTGTCCGGCCCAGCAAGGATCCTCGAGCACGCACACAACTCCCCGTGTCCTGCTTGTGGTCAGACGGCCAAGTGGCATCACACCAAATGACCAACGGTTGATGCACACACGCTGCGACCTTCACTGAGTGGTCCACCAACAGAAAGTCCCTCTCAATCCTTCTGCCTCTCCCTCTTTTTTTTTTTTTTTTCTTGTTGGTGTGCACGGAGGCCTGATTAACGCACGGAAAGGGTGTCTGTCTGTCCTTCCGTCTGTTTCTCTCTACGCCGTTTGGCCCACTTCCTTCCTTGGACTGAGAACATAGGAGCTCATCCTCGCGGCTCCCAACAATGCCTGCGTGTGTGTGTTTCTGTGTGTGTGTGTTTTAGAAGACATCTCTAAAAAAGGGCTCCTTAGAGGGGTGTCAGATGGCAGGCGTTTGTGTCGGTGTGTGGAAGGGGGGTGAGGAGATGATGGGGGCGGATGGAGGAAGGGATAGAGGGAAACAGGAGGAGGGGAAAACTGCTCTGCTCTCTGTTCTTCAGCTTTTGTTCTCCTAGATAATAACCCTCCACCCCCTGACTCTAAAAACCAAGGGAACCCCTCCAGTCTGGGAACATGAGTCGCGCTAAGGCTTATGCTGCAACAGCTAACCTACATCAAGGCGCAGCATATGTTCGCTTTCTGCAGCTCGAATGCGAAACATCTTGAAGATGTATTTACAAACTCGCAAGATGATTCGCAGCAAATTATCTGGAGCTGCAACTGTGCCAGACTTCCCAGAGTCAATTATGAATGCCCTTAGTTGCCCTAAAAAAGCCCCCAACATGCTTTTAATTCAGGCCAAAACTGAGTAGGGGGAAGACACCGTTGCCAACAGCCTCGAGGCCAGTCGAGGGTCCAATCTGACATCAGAGGAGAGAAGAGAGTTTGTGTTTTTACTCGACTCATCATCACATTCAGACAAGTGCGCTACAGCGAAGGTGGGGACAAAACAAAAGGCAGTTGGCTCTTTTTAAAAAAACTGAGAGTAAATGCAGAAGGGCCAACACTGATATGATCTGAGGGGACGTCAAAGGCCATAGGATGTTACGATGAAAGCACTTTTCTGTTTGCCGTGACCTGGCTAAGTAGAGCAGCATCTGCAACCCACATGAAATCTAAAAATACTCCCGCACCATTGACTGCTACTATGCCGTGGCCTCAGTAGGTAGATGAATAATTGTGTGAGTATGTGTGCGTGTGTGTGCGGTTGCTTGTATGTATTCAGCTGAGGTTTGGCTGTATTCTGAGGTTTGCCTGGTTTAAGTGCCTCAACTCCAAACAAACGATTTAAAACATCCGTTTAAATGGGCTCTGCGCGCGTGTGTTTTGTGTATTTGTGTGTGGCTGTGCCAGAAAGGCCCCTGGGCTGAGGAGAGGCACACACTACAGCAAATCAAGTGAATTAATGATATTATCGCTGCTGCATTTAGTGTGAAGTGCTGTTTTGGGGATGCATTCGATGCTTACGGGTGCACAGCCTATTGGTCATTCAAAAGAGGGAAAAGGAAATCAACTGAAAGATGTCTAACAAGAAGTGAATGTTGTTAAATGAGCAGGAAATGACTCCATCTGCCCATCTATGGTTTTATCACAATGTGCAACAGCAGCAACAAGCCTGGAGACTGAATAGTGTATCTTTGTAGTGTTATGCAGGTGATTGGGCTATGAAAATTACTTTAAATAAAATAAATAAATAAAAGAGAGGGATTTATGTTATCAGGTTTATCTCACACCGATCTGTTATCTCCTGTCTTGCCCCCCCCCAACCCCTCCCGTCCTGCACCGCTGCACCGCTCACCGTACAGGTGCGAGCGAGCAGCAGCCCCAGCGCCGCTCCGCCAATTAGGAGCACCGAGCGTGGCCACGTGAACAAATCCCGTCGTCTAAATTCCCGTTCAGCGGCGAGCAGCTCGGAGTGAGCGGCAGCCCCGAAAGCCACACCGTGTGGGAAGTAATAGCGGCAGACTGAACGGGAGCGGTGCGCAGGTAAATCGCTCTCTTTTCTCCTGGCTTGACACTTTCTTTTTCTTTCTTTCTTTCTGCCTCCACCCTTTCTTCTTCTCACCGGCTCGTTCACGCATGCGGCAGGTTCAGACGCGGGGCTCCGGGACAGCTCCGTTTTTTTGGATTAAAACGTGGATGACTCCCCTGCCCTCCTCCGATCCGCGGACAGGACAAACAGCATCACAGGCTGGTCGCTCTGCACCGTCTGCGCATTGAAACGCACCCCTCCCCTCCCTTCCTCCCACTCTCCCTCCCTCCAGCCTTTCCCCTCTTTCCTCTTTCCCCCTCTTGTCTCACACGAGGCTATTGATAGTTGACAGAAGCCTCGTAATCCCCGGCTGATCTGTCTGACCGGCCGCAGCCGTTTTCGCAACAAGAATGTTGATTGAACTTTATTCTGCTCGAGATTTGTTTTAATTGGTGGCGCATAGATTTGGACACCGTACGGGGGCGCGTCAGAGGCGTTCGCTGCTGCATGCAGCCAGGGGAGCAGAGGCAAGCTTTTTATTGCTGAATTATTTATAAGACTGTCTGGGAGAGAGTAATGCTTCTCTCAGATGAGCAGAGAGTCCGGGTGATACAAGCTGCTCCTGTGCTCTTTCTAATCCTGATTTGCCCATTTGCCTTCGCATTGTTTTCGCAAAGAAAGTCACATGCGGTGCTGAAAAATCTGTTCGACTTTACGGTAATCGACTAACTGTCACTAAACAAGCATGTGCTGTTATTGTTGTTGTCTTGCATTTGAAAAAAATACATATTAATTTGATTAATAGCCACCTCTGATCTGATTGTACTCTTTCACACCACTTGATTTTTGATTGATTTTTGTTAATCGGACGAAACAGACATTGTGATATGTCACCGGTGATTTTGGGAACACATCAGGGACTCATTATTTACTATATGTTGAGATATTGCAGCCTTGATTTGAACGATTAATGGATGAATCGGACAAATGATGACAGACTAATTGCATTAACTATAGCCTATTGCCTAAATAAGATACCGCAGATAAGCAGTTTGTTTACATCACCTTACACTCCCAGCTGTAAGTACACTCCTTAGGTGCACTAGTGAAAATGAATGCACTCTTATGCATTCTGTTATAGTGTTCAATCTGTGTTGAAACAGCAACGGAAAGGTTGTAATTCAACTGTATGATCATTTGAGAGGAAGTAGTTTGAGGACTGAATTAAATATAAACTGTTATTTAGGCTATAGCCCACTGACTAAAATGGGGTTTGCAGAAAAAAAAATGAGGGTGCAACACGATATATCCTACTACATTCATTTTTACTTGTGTACCTGATGAACTGTAAAGTGGGTACATGAATGCAGCACTTGTGCACTTGTCCTTTTGCAGCCCTTAGTCCGTACACTGCCTTACTCCACCGGAATGGGTCGGCTCCGTCCGCGCATGCGCAGTCCCTCCATTCATCTCTAGGGATTTCTCTCTCTCTCTCTCTCTCTCTCGCTCGCGCTCTCTCTTGTCTCGTGCGAGACAGGAGACACCAGCAGGCGGCTCTGGGCTCGCGCTCGCTGCCCCGGTTGTCAAGGCGCTCACAGTCTGTGACTTCTCCTCGTTGCGGCCGGACGCTGACAGCTCAGATCAGATCGGCTCTCTCCTTTCTCTCGGATTCGGCGATTTTCCTCCCCGCTTTGTTTGGATTTTCTATGTTTCGGTGTCAGTGACGGAGTCCCGAGCAGCTAACGGCCAACACCGTAAGTTGGTTGATATTTTCTCTCAGGCTGTGTTTCCCCCACTCTTGTATTTAATGGAGGCTTTTGCATGAATGGTCAGCGTCTCATCCCGAGGGGGAGACGCATAGTAGCAAGAGTTTTCTTTGTCACACAGTCGCGGGTGGTTGAAAGTTTAGCAACATTAAAGCAGCTTTTTAAGCTGTTTATTGTTTATTTTTGCTTTCGCTTCGGATAAAAAAAAAAAGAAGAAAGAGATAAAAGAAAAGAGGAACCGTGCACGTGGTGGACTTTACTAATTTTGTGAGTCCACGGTGTTGTCAGTCATTGTTTGGGGAATGTGTTTTGTTGTCGAACTGAATTACGCTCCGAAGTAATCACCGAGGAAAGCAGAGGTGGCGGTTTGTAGCTCATCTTAGATAGCAGGTGTCTGATAACCCACTTCCGCACTATGAACACGGTGACTTATCTATCAGCAGTACTGAGGACTTATTTAGTCTTATTTATTTTTTTTTTTTCCAATTCATGCTAATACAAATGTGGCAAGTATTTATATCCGCTCTTTTATTGTTTGCTTGAGAGTCTGCTTGTTTGTTTTTCCGTTCCCCTTAGCGCCGTTTTAGGGAACCAAAACTACCTTATTGAAAGTCAGTGGTTCATCATCGAGGTTTGACGTTACCCTCTCTATTTTATACGCGCGTGCACGTGTGCGTGCGAATGTGAAGAAGAAATGCTGAACTGCCGTCTCTTCTTGCTGAACCAGCTTGTTGGCATACCTAAACCCGTGCTATGAACGCACACCTTTTTCTTTTCTTTTCCGTTTCTTTTTACAATAACAAAACAAGCTGGCTTCACACCTACCACACACAGTGTTATGCAAAAGTGCAACTTCCACCATGTCAAGTTGACGCCCGGACAGTGCCCTTCTGCTTTGACTGGCTGCCTAATTGAGCTGTATTTGCTCTGCTGCGGCGGCCCACTGGTTCTCATTGGTTCGTGCTGGTTTATCGCTGCCTTTGTGCCCGGTGGTCGCCAGGCTTGACTAATGGCCTGTTGCCTTTAGGTTATTTTTGTGTGCTCCACCCTGCTCCACCCTGTCTCGTGTGCAGGAGCTGCCCCTCCCGACGCGCCCAGTCACACCTGCCCCAGTTAGGTGAAAATGTAGGGTGCCTTTGTTTCAGTTCCCTTGCTCTTGCTTCGCTAGCCTAGATATAGTTGATTTATTGAGTGGAAACACAGACCTCTTTAGTTGTTGCCTGTTACTGTCGCACAATGTTCTGCTTGTGCTTCATACAGCGGACTTTGTGAGTGCACTGGGGAGAGGGAGCGATGGGGTTATTACAATCTTACTTTTGGTGTGTTTGGTTCTTCATCTGTATGTATTTTTGTCAATGAAGTGCAAATGTTCAGTGGTGGCCTATAAATGAGCAGAGAGGGTGTGTGTGTGTATATTGTACCTGTATACTTGACTGAGCACCTTCACAGGCTCTTTCCCATGAGCACTGATGTGACAGAGAACTCTCAATCAGTTTTGACGAGGCAAAAAGGATGAGAAGGATGGAGAGAGGGAGCTGGTACTATATGGGCACTATACACAATCTGTCCTTGTCTGCTCCAGTTGCTCTTTCTTTCTTGGTATAAAAAAGGTATATGGTAAATCTTTTTTTTTTTTTTAATCTTTCCTCTGGTCCAATCTTTGACATTCCTTTCAGCTCACCATTGTTTATTTTTCATTGACTTACGTAATTCACTTTCCTCATTCTGTCCTCTTCTTTTCTGATTTTCTTTCATCTCCTATTTCTTTCAAAATTCCTTTCATCATTTTGGATGATGAAAGGAAGATAAAACATAGATTTCAATCTGTGTCTCTGGACTTAGGCTTACCTCAGTTATCATTATCGCTAAAGTAGATCTTGCACACACCTGAATTGAGGAGGGTTCAAACAATATATTCACAACGTATTTCCACTGACTTTGTTCTATCTTGTATAAATCCCAAACTGATCGGGTTTAGAGGCAGTTTTCGATATAAAGTAGGACCATTCAGTATTTAGCCTTTGCTGTTTGATTTTCCTGGTATTTGGCAGGTGATTGAAGCGCACCCAGTGGATTTGGATTGCTTCAATGGATTTGAAATGGATTTAATTTCCACTAATGGAACTTACTGTACTTGGGGCCAGATACTGAGATTAAGGACACATAGAGAACTGGCGACACTAGGCACTCTGAGCATGCACAACAAATACAAACACAGACACTGCAGGGCGACAATTTAATATCAGCCACAAACCAGAAAAGCATGGCTTTGTCAGGTACATTAATATAGTCCACACACTCTGTAAACAGTCACCATTTTCTTTGTTTCCAAGACAAGCCCAGTATGTTTTGCTCATAAAATCAGAAATGACAGATTAGTTTAGAGTACACCCGCGGTTGTGATGAGTAATAGAACAAGTCCCCAAAAAATGTTCAGTGGGATGAAAAGAGGAAACTCCAGGGAGAGTAACAGTTTCATTTTAAAGATTAAAACATCTGGTCTGTGTTTTGTTCTCTCTTGTTTGCCCCTTCTCCTTCTATGTGTGCTGTCACCTCTATGGTTTATCTCCTTGTGTCTGTTTTATGTATGCCTTGGTTCTGGTTTGCCTTATGTTATGTTCTCGGTTTAAACAGTTTAGAGTCTCTGTAACACAAACTCAGTAGCAGAGGAGAGACAGTACTGTCACGGGATGTCTCGCTTCTTGCCGCTGCCTCTGCAGCGTGCAGTATTGGTGGCCGGTGCCTATCAGTGAAAAAGGAGTCTGCCCACCAGTTCTCAGATTCTAGCATACAGCAGCACATTTAGAGTCTCATCTGGCAAGGAAATGTAGCACTAATCCAATAGGCTAGAGCTTTAGTAAAAGCTTTCCTAATTGGCTGATATGGAAACTGGCTGCTGAGGTTCCAGTAAGCACAACAGGGAGTTGGGGAGAGTCCCAGTGGTGCTGTGGTGCAGGAGAGACTTTGCAAAGGGCAGATAGCGAGAGAGTGCTGCTGCTGTTTTGAATATGCCCACACATGCAGGACCCATCTGACTCCGATCCATCCAGCTGACCATTATCAGATTTTCAGCTGTGTTGTTTTGCCATGCACATGCAGACACACGCTCCTCCTGCATTTCATCTGCAGGAAGAAGAATGGCTTTAGTCAGACAAACATGTTTGGTAGAGCGATATCTTCCCAACTGGCAACGGAACAAAGCCACCAACACAGGAATATTGACTATGTGTCTTACAAAAGGAAGAATGGTTCTTCATAGAAAAAAAAAAAAAATGGTGCTGCTGCTAACAGCCATCGCAGCCATTCCTGTTTCCTTTCACCTCGGTGTGGAATCCAGGAATAGGTCAGAGTGACAGAGGCGCAAGATGCGAGCGAGGGAGAGAAAGGGGGAGACAAAACCGAGAGACGGAGGAACAAAGAAAGACAGTCGGGCAGAGAGTGCGAGGGATGGCCATGTAAGGTTTCCTGCACCACAGCTTGCACCACTCCACACAAACACTGAACCTGAAACTGTTTGGGGATTGATTCTTAAAGTCACTGTTAACTTGAACTTTGCCTTTGTGTGGCCGCCATACAAAGAAACAAAGGCAGCCTTCAGGGCAAGATGTGTTGGGGAACCTACACAATTAGTGGTTTTCCAAAGACGTTGCTTGTTTTGTTTGGCTTCTGATTTTCAAATATTCAAACAGGATACTACTATGAATGAGGAACTGATTGTCCATAAAGACCTGATATTTCAAGTAATACATTGGAAACAGGTTTTTGTTTACTAGTTACAGTAGCTATCCGTGAAATGAATTTTGCTCAAGCAGTCTCTGGTCTTCAGATTGAAATGAATCTTTTTTACACTGACAGCGTAAGCAACGTAATCCTAAATGTTTCCATATCAGTGCACATAAAAAAAAAAAAAACAGACTTCAAAACAGAGACATAAATGTCACACACGTTCCCACATGATTACAAACTCTCACCATGTCCAAGACATGTATAGCCTTGTCTTTGGACAAAATCTGAGATGTCGTGACGCTCTGCCATTTGAGAAACACTGTGTTGTCTCGTTGAGTCAAGGAGTATATAAACAAGGAGGCTTTCGGAAGTCCACTCTTTGCATATTTACTTGCTGATGAGATCATAGATGTACCATGAAAGAGATTATGGTGGTAAATGTGGGTTAGGGAAATTAAGAACTTAAGGTCTTTTTATTCAATTAGTGGGTTTGTTAAAGTGCATTAACTCATCACTTACTTTTACAGCCCTTATGCATCATTTACAGAATGAGGATACCATATATTCAAGATTATTAATGAGGCAACAAAGTAAAGGCAATAGACGGTGACCACGGTAATAAGATCAACCAGAGAGGACACTATGATTAGGTGTTACAGCTGAGGACAGCTCCAGAGCAAACCAAATATTATTCTTTGTGAATAGAATAGTCTCTCAAACAAGGGATCGAATGAGTAGTAAAAAAAAAATATGAATGGACTATTATAATGATCCAAATGTACAAATACACATACTAAAGGAGTGAATGGATGGGGTAAAGAGAAAGTCTCCGGTTTGACAGTGTGATATGGGGGGCCAGCTGCTCCATCACTCACTGTCTGCTCTCCCTTACGACACAGTTGCTCACTCACACGTGCACACACCGGCCAGCAGCAGCCAGCAACACCCATAGCGTACACATGTTGCTAACCCATTTACACAGACCCCAGCCGAGCTCTTTCACTGTTTCATATCCTCCCTCACTCACTGAAGTATGCGCACACATCCATGCCCATGCACACACACCCCCCGCACACACACACGCACCCATGCGCGCACAACTACAGAACACACTACCCTCCCCTATCTCTTTCCTCTCATGTCCCAGCTCTGCTTACTGTGTCAAAAAGAGCTTAGATCAGGGAAACCATAGCTTGCCCTCATTCTGGCTTCCAGGAAGATAGAGCTATTTATTCAAACCAAGCAGACCATGTTTGGGGGAAGGCTGGAAAGGTCCCAGTTGAAATCCCAATATGGTTCAAAAATTTGGTCTAATCAGCTCAGTGTTTAAGTGCCATAGAGCAAGGCACTTGCATCTAATTGCTCAATCAAGCAGCAGAAGACCAGGTATACTGGGATACGCTCAAAACTGGGTACTAGCGCTTGACAAATGATTATATCTGCGATCATTTAGTCTGATTACTTTTTTTTAGGATTATTTTATTAATGCTGTGGTCTAGGAAATTAAAATAAAGCCTGAATAATACATTTTACACTTCACGGAGCAACATTTTTGATGTGTCATGTTGTACAAAATTCCTATATTTTTTTGTTTGCTTTTAAAGATTCTTTTGCAAACTTTGTTCCTTTTTGTCTCATGAACTAACAGTGATACCAAAACGATATTATTTGCTGTTAATACAGACAACACACAAATCTAAATGTGACCTGTATTCGAGCTTCCTCCATCACCAAGTCATTAACTCTCTTATTCATACATTAGCCTGACTATTTGAATGTCACTGGCTAACCTCATCAACATCAAACACGAAAGATACTGCCACTTCTTTTTGCGGGTTTATAGCTGCCTGATCGTGGTAGCCTAAAAGAATGAAACACCCTCCTTGACACCATTTTCCTTTGCCTTTGTCTCCGTCAAATCCAAAAATAACAGTAAAGAAGACTGAAAGTTATAACGGAGACAGGTTGGATTGAGGATGATGAAAAGGTGTTAGAATTTGCTCTTTTGACTGTCACAGGAATCAAACATTGTCTGAACCTGTGTGAGGTCAGGACGTGGTAAATCAGAGTGTGTCTCGTTGTTCGCTGAGCTTTAAATAAAAAATTAAATAAAAGTCTGTGCTATATATATATATATAAATATAGTACTTTCAGGCTTATTCATTGAAGGTGTGCGGGATCTGGAACCTCGTCAAAAGGAGCGACAAGCCTGCCGCGATTTGACCGATTTAGAGCACGTATTTGTGCCGCTGTGTGAGAGGGGAAGAAGTGATGGGACCACTTTTAAGTTCTGCATCGCTCTTGTAGACAACCCAGTCAATAGATGGTACAAAGAGAGCGTCAACTACATCTGAATTGCTTTTAGAGAAATGAAAGAAAATTATAGCTCAGTTATAAAAAAAAAAAGAGCTGTTGTGATATGTCTGCTTGGTGAATACATGTGCGTGCCTGCGAGCAATATTTTCTCTGTCTACCACAATGACCCACTGACCGGTGTTAGCAGATTAATTGCTGCTTTCATGTTAAGCTGTGGCGTATCACCCCGTAATTGGTAATGGAGATTATCAGTGAGATGCTGTGTGGGGCAGATTTCCGTGTCTGGCTAGATTGTTTATCTAATAAAGTGGGATTTAAGGGGTTCTAGTCCCTATCTTTTTCACACACGGCAGACCACGCTGGCACACATGCAAGGATCAAAACCGAATGCAGGATCTCTGTAGAGCTGCTGCTTATTGACAAACTAATATTGCATATTACAATGCCTGCAGTTCTCAGGTAGTAGCTAATTGACTTTACATCGACCTTCTTTAATGATGTGAAACTTCTTGCAAAACTTGGTGGCAAAAATGTTGACACTAAATGGATATGATTGTTATGTATGCAATTTAATGAAGCCTGGAACCTAAAGTATTGCTCCAATGTGTACATGCACACTTGACTTATGTGCCTGAGGGGTGCTGAGCTGTATCCAACCATGTTTTTTTTGTGGCTGCTGAGAGGCTCAGGATAAAAAGCAGAGGATGCAGCCGAACAGCGCACTCGTCCAGGCACACTCGCACACGCTTGCGAGCAGACATGCAGCACTTGCCGCGAAGCATCACCATATTTCTCCTGAGATCTTTTCATCGTCTCACTCCAGCACACACATCAGCCTGGCTTGCGTACGCGCAGCCACCGTTCAGCCAGCTGCCTTTGTGCACGTATGTGTGTGTGTGTGTGTGTGTGAAAGCAAAAGAAGGGACAGGATAGCAAAAGATGTGTATATGTGCAAAAATCTATTTGTATTTGCTGGAATCGATAAACCATCTCGCTGCCTGTTTGTTCTGTCTGTCTAAAGTGTTTGGTGTCACAAAATAATTCATCCTCATTTCTGGCTTCTGCGGCAGCATACAACTTGTTCTCTTTCGTGTGCTGTGAAGTTAACTTGACAGTCAGAAGGTTTACACTTTCTTCTTAGAAGTAATATCCACCTTTAGGGCTTTAAATCTGTCACGAGGTTGGAGTGTTTTTTTTTTTTTTTTTAATTGATGCTGATTTCTATTTTTAGTCTTCGCATTTTAAGCTCTCAGTTTCCCACATTCTTTTACTGCGATGTCCGTTTGGATGTGTCTCAAACATTTTGTGTGTAGGTGGTGAGAGTTAGAACTACATGAACACAATATTACTACAAAAATAAATAATAATAATAATAATAATAATACTCGGAAATTAAGCTTTGTAGAGTAGTGTTGTGACTGCACTCACACCAACGTCCTAACTATAGGCAGGCTACTGTTGGATGCGTCTTACATTGGAATAAAGAAATGCTATATGCTAGACATTTCACCCCAGCTCATTACAGCTACAGTCTGACAACTCCACCACAACTCGTAACAAACAGCCTCTCTCACCACCCTCAAACTCAGAAAAAAACACACGTTAGCTCTTGCAAGCGCATGTGAAGCTGACCTGACTGACAGGTGAAACTCATTTGTGGATTCAGTGGGTGGGCAAAAACCATAATCAAATGTTTTGTTTCCATGCACATATGTTCTATAGCAAACAAACATCACAGCCTATACGGCACTAGTCACACCAGTCACGTACGGTACTGCAAGCTGCAGCAAGTGTGGTTATGACACTGTGGTTATGAAGTGGGCACCTTCTCAAGAAGACTTGAATGCTGTTTACCAGCATCCCTTCAACACCCCTCTTCTGTTTGGTCGCAAGAGACCAAAAGGCACGCTGCGCAGATATCGTGTCACGATCTTGGTAAAATGAGATTCTTTTGGCAGGAAGTTGCAAAGCCTGAGAACTAAAGGCTCAGTCACCTTCTGTTACCAGCTCAGTCTGAAGAACAAGCGCCCAGCCTCCGCTAAGAGGACCAGACAGTGCCTCGGCTTATGAGGGATAAAAAAGAAGTCTGATATGTCATCGTGGGGCTTTACAGTTATCAGTAAATTTAAGATTAAATCTAAAAAAAAAAAAAAAAAAAGCAGCCACTGCGGAGCTTTTATTGCTGCTGAAGTTTAAATGAGCTGTAAGTGGAAATGATAACAGCGCCACTACCACAATAGTGACTCCTTTAATCCAAGAAAATGTGCCTTGTTGATGTTTATGAAAAAGATGCCGTCTCTGCCCAAAGTCATATAATATACTGTATTGAGGTTTTAACGGATATGGGCTTTCCCTTGTGGTTTGCGTTACTAAGAGTGATGTAATGATACACACTGTGACTTGTATCATCTGCAGCCGCTGCTGGCAAGTCCACATAAACTGGTCTATGTTGTTAGTTTGGGCATTACTTCCTCTGTTTTTTTTTTTTTCCAAACTTTGATCTGGTCTGTTGATCTGTATAGAACTTTGTAGTATATTAAGTTTTGTTGGGGGTGTTTGCTCTCCATGGTGCTGAATATATCAGTTTCGTTGAGAAGAGCGAAATGATTGTTTTTTTTATTGCTTTTGCTGCTTGATATCTTAGAACTACTTTTATGTGACTGGAGCCCCTGCACAGCTGGATTTCTGCCCGTGGCTACGAGCTTTAACGCATCCGAGTGTCTTGTAGAACGATTGGTCATGTTTTGGTAATTTTTAAAAATGTTCCATCATCTTGTGCAGCAGTATTGTTTCTGTCGGTGATGCTTATCCTTACTGTTAGTGTCTTTTAGTGAGGGTATGTCACTGTAGTATGGCTCTGCACTAAATTAAGCGCCTCTTGGACCAGCCACTCACAATGCTGGATCACGTGTGTGCTGGCTTTTTGGTTGTGCGCCGACTACATTTGAATATTAATCTGACAACATCAGTGATCATTTATTAAATCCCTGTTCATTTATTTAGAAAGGGATGTTAATAAAGGATGTGTCACAGGAGAAAATGCTTCAAGGGATGTTTTGATGAAAGGGTTCAACTTCTTTGGAACAGCTATTAGTATTGTGTGACAGTTTGTTTGTAATTTGGGATATAGTTATTTCAAGTTATTTGCGCTGTTATTTAATGGTGTCTAGTCACGGAACAACAAAACACAACTTCACCAACTCGTAAAATGATATGCCTTGACATTGAACCAACATTTCGTATTATGCAAAGGGGAAATTGAGGAGCTGGTTTACCGTAAACGAGAGGAAAAAAAAATTGATGACACAGGTGGATGCTGCATTGAGCCGGAAAGCCATACCAGGTATTATTTCCTCTGTATTGCACCACCGTCCGCAGTTTTATGATGGCAAAAAGATGCAGATCGCAACACAGGGCCTGCGAACGACTTTCAGTGGGTGTCAGGGGTAAAGGCAAAATTCCAAGTGTGGAAATGGATCCTCTGAAGTACTTTCTCTCGCCGGGCAGAGCTGTGCACCCATCAAGACTGCTGGAAACATCTCCTTTGAGACCTGTCTGTTTGATGCCAAGAAGCGAGGCGCGTTACTGCCAGTTGTAATGGACCAACGCAAACAACCAGCAAAACTTGAGAGGCGTGTGGTTTTTTCTAAATGGAATTAAACCTCATGAGAACGAGATCTGCTCTGACACTTTGAGTTGGAAGGCGTATTATATATTCAGACCGTCTCGACACTCGACAGGACTTCAGCTGTGCCTCGCAGTCTTAATTTGCACTACTGAATAAAAGTTGACCCATTTTATAGACAGATTTACAGTGTGGAACAACGTGTTTATTAGAGCAGGAGGGAAAGGCTGCTCCTCTTTATGAAGCAGGTGGATTATTACTGTATTTTATTCATATGATACCTGCTTCCAGCCTTGTTTTTTTTAGCTACATATTCTACACTACACGTTAGTGCTGTGGCAAACTGTATCATATCAGGTTCTGTTATTAGGACGTGAGAAATACTTCGTGTCATCCTTTCGTTGGTTGACTTATTAAAGTATTTGGGATTAAAGAAAAAAATCATTGCAATACAAATACATTTCACTGCTATCATAAATCTCAATGCTAAATAGAGCATGTTCCCTTTTCGGATAAGGTTAAACACGCTGTATCATGTGTACTGTAAACTATATCGTCGCTGTGGTGGATAGAATAATGTTTTCTCACTCTTTGTAGATCTAGTTAGATTTTTATGATGAATGAGGTGTAGGGGCACTCTTATCTGTTTTAATTGGTTCAGGTTGGTGAGTTGGAATTTAAGACCGTCTCTATGTCAATCATAAAACATCTTTATTGTTTTACTGCTTTTGGACTTCAGACGTTTCAGTTACTGGATTCTAAACAAACAACTTTTTTTTTTTTTATTATTTTGGGAGCAAGCATAAGCAGGTTACTGTATCAGTTTACCTTTAAACCAGTAAGTAATTATGCAGGTGTTGAAATTAAATTCATATTATCTTCTATCTTTCTGCTTACGTACAAAAATACACATGAGGTATATAAAATTCAGTAGCTACTGTACAGTGTGCTTTCTCTTACGCTGTAGTGTTTCTTCAACTAAAAGCCCCACGCGCTTAGGCTGATATTATGCTCATTTGTATAGATAGATGTACACTTTAGACCCTGCGCCACAGATATCGCCATCACATGCACACCCCAGTAACGGATATAGCCGCTTCTTTTGCACAAGCACAAACACGACATGTGGTTTTTAGATGCAAAACTGTAGAACCCTGCAGGACTGCTGCAGCGTATTACATATGCTGTAGTCAGCTTAGGCTATTTCTGTTGTCCCTGGTTATCCAGCCAAGAATCAGCCCTGCCCATTTTGCACTGGCCAGTACAGCAGGTTAATCCATTCAGGCCTTGCGTTGATTTTAGCCCTATCCTGGCATGTGCACACATGAGTACGTCTTGGTATCACTGTGAAGGCATAATAATTTTACATATGGTTAATAGAGAAATATGCATTAGCAGAGAAACTACAAGTACAATGAACCAGGTGGTAAAGGTGAGTTTAATTGCAATGCAATAGACTGACCTTCACCATGAAGTTATTTGCATATGCATTTTTCACATTATTGTGTACCTTTGCCATAAAAAAAAAAAAAAGAAAAGAAAAAAAGAGCGCCTCTCGTTTATCTTGCAGATATATGACTCCGGCTGATACAGCTAGTGCATATGTACAGTAGCCTGATAAATAGTCTGCAACATAGTTGGTATGCTTACAGCATTCTTCATCAATAAAGATTTAATTACTGCTCAGAATTGCTGAGCAGGGCACATCGTATGGTTTATGGGTTACTCTTATAGCTGCGGCGCAGGCTGGAAAAATAGTAACACCCCAGAAACACAGCAGACCTTGAAATATTCGGTGTGTGAGATTACATTTCATAGATTAAAACTGTGCAGGGGTTACTGTGACAAGTCGATCTCAAACAGCTGATGTATTGAAAGCCGCTGAAAACTGTTGGTTTTGTCCAATCAAGTAAACAAATAATCTTTAATTCCCGAATATTGAGCCCACAGCAGCTGAGTAAACATTAGGGAATATCAGTAAAACATGGGAGGCTTGGCTGAGCAGAAACAACAGGTAATGAGACCAGACAGTTTTATGCTCAGATATACCCGGTCTCTTTCAAAGTATTCCAGAGAAAGGAGCAATCGAATAGAGACTGAAAGTGCTTGGTTCCCTGCTATGCTATGCCAATTTATGCTATAATATGTCATTCTGCGCTATGCTAGTCAGACAATGAGAGAGCAACGCTTTGGTTCTTGGGAATGGGACACTGTGTGGACAGAGATGGAGGAGGTGCTGACTGATCAAGGATGGTGTGAATGACTAAAAAGCATGAATAACATGAATCAATAATGGAAAAAAAACTATTTCTAAAAGGGCATCAGTCAGTTTCTGACTCATTATCACTAATACGCGTGTGTCAGATTGCTCATCTTCTGGCTAATTAGACGGTGTATTGTTAATAGATAACCGGGTCTGAAGTTTTATTGCGTTTTCACCCTTGCAGTGGATTACAGTGAGAGAAAAGTGAGACGATGAAGGGTGAGGGAGAGCGAGAGTGGGGTTAATTGCATGTGAGGTGCTCCGCAGCCGAATGCGAGAAAAGCTCACAACTAAATGTGATAAAGTCGAGGCTGTGTTCATTAGCAGTAGAAGGAAGAGGGTGTAAACAAAGGGAGCGGAGATGGAGGGAAAAGGGGGAGGAAAGATGTGGGAGGGTGAGGAAGGGAGGACAGTCCATTAGAAAGATGGGCGAATAGATAGATGGATGTGGAAATATGTGGGATGGATGTTCACCGAGACACCCCTCATCCTTAACAGCCTGAGAGGTGAAGAGAGACTGACTCCTGCTTCACGCTGATACCACAGACTGAATCAATGTGATACCTCTCCCTCTCTCTCCTGTCTCTCTCTCTCTGTGGGAATTCTCTGACCCAGTTAGCTCCTCCACCAAGCAGCAGCAGCAGAGTTATTTTTACATATTACCAGGAGACAATACTTTGTCCTCTGATCGTCCTCCCCTCATCCGTATGCTTCCCTCCACTCTCCTCCACCTCCTCCTCCTCCTCTTCCTCCTCCATCTTTGCGGTTGCCATCCTTCACTCTCATATCCTCCTGTTCCTCTCTTCTATATTTGGTTGTGATTCTTCGTCCTCCTTTAGTGATCAATCAACTCCATCCTGTGTTTGGTGCGGCATACTGGCTTGATCGTTCAATACTACCACAGTTGGTTGAGCAAAATTGCAGACGGCTACACAAAAACAAATCATGAATGAGTTATGGTTTTTCAAATATTGTTGTATGGTCTCTGACAACAGTTTTTAATCATATCATACTTGACTTTATTTGGTGGTGTTATTATTGCACAACTGCAATGAGTCATTTGCATTTAAGTGCATACGCACTATGGTTGAAATTTGAACCAATGCTGGTACCAGTACCTGGATTTTACTGCTGGTGTTACTGCAAGGCTGCAGAGCTTCTGCAATCCACATAAATAAATGCATACTCTACAATTCACATATTGTTTTAGTGTAGTGAATAGCATGTTGGTAAGAACTTGGAAAGGACATTTCTCATGCAGCCAGTGGCTGGGTGCCAAAAAAAATGCCTGTGTCTTCCAGAGAGCGAAAATACCAGTTCTCTCCAACCATCTAACAACAAGTCAAACTTGTTGTCCATGAACAGTTGAACTTGCCTGGCCGCTTTGGGGGAATCTTGCCTTCAGCCTCTTAAATATGGCACGGCCTTCAGATTTTAGAAATGTTTCGTTTCATCAGGAGTTTCCTCAAGTTGCACACGCTGCTACGTTCCCGTAAACACTTGGGAATATTAAAGGAAGCGTGAAGAAGACGGCGTATCCACCCCTGCGATTGCTTTTGACTTATTGCTGTGATTGTGTCTGACTGCAGTGATGACATGGTCTCGCTCTCATTTGGCGCTGTTTGATTTAACATGAATCATGATAGTACAAATATAGTTTGGTAGATATCCCTAAATGTACAGAGTTTGGCACATAACTCAAATGCCAGCCGATATGGCCACCCTCTGAATTTAAATTGTGTTTCTTTACAGAATATTGGTCTAAATTTACTCCTTTTCGTAGAAATGACACAGTTGTTGACGCCACTGTTGTCAGTCCTCTCCATAAAAGGAGTGATCAAATGCAGCTGATCAAATCAAATATCAGAAGGAAGAAAAGTAGTAACAATTCTGTTTTATTTACTTGATAGTGATACTGATCATTTTTAATTCAGGCAAAGAGATCTACAATGATCACATACTGAGTAAAATCAACTGACTGGAGATTTTGAGTCATTCAATCTTTTATCCTATATTTATTTCATCACAGCTTTTTTTCTTTTTTTAATATGACCTAAGCCTCACCTTACACAATCCCCTTTACCCTCCTCTCCTCTCCTCACCTCTCCTGTCCTTCCCTCACCCCTCTCCCGAGAGTAAAGGGACAGAGAGAGCGTAGACAGGTCATATATTCGCCTCCTAATGATGATGGATGGCTGCACTGCAGAGAGCTACAACAGAGAGAAAAGTAGAGCGATGCAGGGAGATAAAGAAATAGCAGAGTAAGAGACGACTGTTTATATTTGTCTGCTGGCGGGCAGATGGTGGGAGTTTTAGTGCTATGTTGATCTTCAAGTGTTATATCATTCTTGTCATCTACCTGATAGCAAACAAACACGCACACTTGCAAGGTGACATCTGGTGTAGGACACTAATTCCATGTGCGCATACATATACACAGCTCCATCACTGTCCGTCAGGACTTTCCTGACCTGTCTACGGAAGCAGTAGAAGGTGCATGCAATCTCGGCAGTGCTCTCTCTCCCTCTCTCATTTTCACTCAGACACACACACTTACACCCTTTTTCTCGCCGCTTCCTCTGACTCGCAGTAGCTTCAGATTTCACAGTGCTTTGCTCTGTTGCAGTATTTCAGCAGTGCAGGGAAGGAAAAACATTTGTTTGCAAGCAGTATATCATTGTTTTTAGGTAGGTTATTATATTAAACACACACCCACAGAGAAATAATAATCCTAAAAAGGTACACAAAAAAATTATATGCTTTAAAAAACTATGTGTGATATAATCACCATTAAAACAAGAGTCAAAAGTAGTAAATTGAGATATGATTATTAGTATGAGCATGGCAACCAGTTTGTATTGTTACTAGCTGCTAATTGTTTGGTCCATAAAGTTGTAGGACAATAAAATGGCCATTAGAGAAAAGTAAATAAAATGTGTCTTATCAAAACCTGAAAGTTAACATTATCATCTATGGTTAAATTACAAATCTGTACAGTTAAATTTTAATTAGAAGTCTGCCTGTTGTTCAGGTGAAGCTTTTGAATGGTCATTGTATTTAGACAACATTTTCTATGTGTGAAGGTTGCCTGAGAAATTATTCACATACTTTCTAATGTAAACACTGTATTGTAATTGCTGATGTTGTCGACTGTCCTGCAGAATCTTTTTCATGCATCAAGTATAGGTAGCACAGTCCAAACTCTGTCCTTAGAATACAAGTCAGTTTATTGCTCTCCATATGCGTTTCAGTACTGAATGTGACGACACTCGTCGGGTCGCGGCTCCACATTTAGTTTCTCTCAGAATCCCCTTCTCTCAGCGTAGCTCACCTCTCCGCTATCTCACACCTTCTCATCTCAGACGTCCAATGGGAGTGTGAATGTAAGGCTGACAGAGAGGAAGTGTTAAGACCCCCATCTGCTGGGGTTACCGCACAGTATACGCACACTCATGCACGCACACACGCTGACACAGTGGTAAAGTCTCACCCATCCCAAAGTACAGACAAGGAGGCAGGCTGTAGCTATGGCAACCCAGAGAGAAGTGAAATGATTGGGTAAGGCTCAGATTTGTTAAGAGCTACGTTATGAAGCCTAGGGCGAGTGTTAGTCACTCTTTCACATTTACTCTTTGTGTGGTTGTGTATCAAAACACACAAGGGTAAGAGAAACACAAAGAATAAAGCCTTTCCTTCCTTATATTCCCTGGCCTAGTCTGTCTGCCCTTTTCATGTTCTGTTTGAGTTGTCTGTCAGTGGTCAGGCTGGTATAGTATAGGGTGTGCACAGCGTTTAATCACCACAGGTTCATAAAACTCGAAAAAGACTGAATCGCATCCATTGGTCGCAAACACTTGCGTGGCTAATTGAATGAAATGAAACACTTCACAGGGGAGATACAAAGCAGCAGCAGAGTGCCTGTGACATCAAATAGACCATATAATAGCCCAATGTTTCACTGAAGGACAGGCATATGTTCATACTTTGTCCATAGAGGAGGAGTACTGTTTTTGGCTTGCTATTTTGTCAGTGTCGTTCATACAAGTACTTTTGTTACACTCCTGTGTCGCCTCTCACCGTCTATCAATCCGTTTAATACTCTCTGCTATGCTGTGTTGCAGATTGAATCACATCTACATCTACCAACAGGTGAAGAAACTGTTTTAAGCCTTTTTCCTGTTAAAAATTTGATTTTTCAGCTGCCCTTGCGACAGAGTCGACACTTGCGGCTACGTTTTGCCTGACACGACAGCAACAGGAATACTTTTCTAATATATTTTTAAATTTTTTTATTCTGTAATCCCAAAATGATGCAGAATTAGCACGTGGTATCCAAATTGTGATACTTGAATAGAGGCTACCCAGTAGTTTTAGGCAAGACATCTCACTGGTGCAATTTCCTCTAATATAAAACGGCAAGATATTGTTACAGCATTGAAATAATATTGTACTATGCCACATTTTCCAACTTTTTTCAGCTACTCCTGTAAAGTCAGAAAAGGGGCTGTTTGCCATGTTCTTCCCTGAACTTTGACTGGCTTTTCCCTACAGGATGTAGTTGTGCCTTATATGCTGCGTAAGCGTCAAAACCACTTGTGCAGTCGATAGAGTCAGAAGACTTTACACGTGTTCTGCTGCATAACATGTTATTGTGTTAAGATTTAAGTTCCTTAAATTATGGCTAATTTCATAGTGGTTTTCTATAAATTCTAATGACCTGTGCCTTGCACGCTAATGTCGCAGCAAACCAGCACCTGCTTCCACATTCCGTGAGAAACGGGAAACTGTTGTGAAACTCACTTCCTCTACGCTGCATTTCCACTGGAGGAAACGAACATTTTAAACGCAACATTTTGTTTTTGGTTGCTACAGAAGAAATACAATGACATATGGATCAACAACCAGGTTAAGCATTCAGGTAAAGAAAGACATCCGGAGGGATAAATAGAAGAAGTCTCTAGTGATATCTCAGAAAGGCTTGCTGTGCATGTGTGTGTGTGTGTATACTTTGCAGAAATGCATGAATCCTTGTGTGAATGGGTGTGTAATTCAGAACTGCTGCTTTTACAACCTCTCCTTAGTGTCTCATCCATCAGCTTTGCTTAAAAAAGAAAATAAAGGTAAAAAAAAAAATCCTTAAGGTACAGGAACAGGCATCTTATTTCTAACCAATAAGTCGCTGCAGCATAATTTTGCTTAGTCCTCATGCCAGTATCTATTTTTAACCCCCCCAACTCTCCTCCCCCCCCAAAAAAAAGGGGGGAGAGAAAGCCTTTGATCAATAGTGGAAAGATACAATGCTGCAATGCTGAAAAAGCTTTACATTGTTTTCCTTTCTAAATAGAAGTCAGTCCTTTACTAATTGGGTTTGAGGCCTTAAGAGAATCTATCTGTCTATCTGTCTATCTGTCTGTCTGTCTGTCTGTTTGTCGCGTGACAATGGTCACTTAATTTGTTTGTTGTTGTCTGCAGCATAGTGTGATCTTTTAAGTTATTCTTAGGCGTAGCAGACTGGTTTATGTTCAGATTGAAAATTTCAGATTCATTTGAACTGGTCTCAGAATCATTTCCTGTACAAGGAAGGGCTATTTGATTTTTCCCAACACTCGCTCCTGGGAATAAAGGCTTGCAATAAGTGACTCTACAATGGCTGCATCAGCATAAGCTTAAATTGATTTTATCGTTGAGTGGAAAGAGGAAGATCAAAGCTTCCTCACCTACAAGAATGAAGAACAACAGGCTGAACATAGGAACACCCTGGCACCACTCACTGTCGCCACTTCTGTACCGTATGTGCCTTCACTTGACCGAGCCGCATGCCAGCTTGTAGCAGCATCTTTATTTCTCACGCTCTATCATCCTGTGACATTGCTGGATTCTGTAATCTGTTGTGGTGCTTGAAAGAATGCAATCGCTTCACCAGCTCATAATCCTTCTATCTCACTCTCTTCCACACAGTCATATTGTCTTCACCCTCTAGTTGTTTCCTGATTGGAATTCGAAAGCAAAAGCTGAGTCAGGAGTGATCTATGGACCTGCCTGTCTCACATAAATGTAGAAACGGAGAACCAATTCCTGGGCCTCCTCAGGTGTGTGTACATGTGTGACCTTTTGAATCATCTGGTCAGCTTCACTTTGGGATTGGTCATGCATCAAAACTGGTCTCAGAAGAACGCAATCAATTTAAAACGTTGAACACATGTTAATTGGATGTGTGTATGCAAGAGCGCCACTGTAATGAAAGTAATTTATAACGGAGATTATCTGGATTAGGATTACGTGGAATAGTTTTAAATTGAGAAAGGGGCTATGGATACTCTGTCAAATGACAATTACTGGTAAAGTGTATGAATATTAAAAAGGAATTGTCATTTTAATTTTATCTCGCAAATTGAATAGAGATTTAGAATGAAATGGAATGGTCTAGTGGGATCAACTAATGTGATTCCCTTGACATGTCAATCTCTCTTAGGCTCAAAGCTACAGAAAATCTCAATGACTAAATTCCCGCTGTTACATTAATATATCGATCCGCTTAAAATTCTGTTAAATAATTTGCTCTCTGGTTAAATTCACCAGAATGAATCTATTATAAACATCTCCAGTATCAAATGTCTTATGTTAAGTAAATGACAGCCATGACACGCCAAGCTGAAGGTCGGTCGTTTGCTGGTGTTGGGTTGTTGGGGAGCGCGTGTGACCCCTGGCACTGGTTGGAACCTCTGTCAACGTTTTTTCAGTCACTTCTGCAAATTAAATCGACTGCAGAACAAGTTGCTCAGAGAGATCAGCTGTTCAGCCTAGCCAACCAGTGCCAGAGAAGAAAAAAAGGAAGTGAAGTTAGTAAACAAAACAACAAAGTGCGTAGTGAACACAGAATGTTCTTCCTGCTTTACATTTTCATGCCATCTGAACATACCAGTACGCAAGTACTTCCACATTTACATAATCCTCTGTAATGGATTAACTGCAGAACAACCGATCGTCATGAATCAGGAGGGGCCAGCTCTGAATGACGGATTGCAACTCATCCTACCTTCCAAATAATCCCATTTGATGAGGGTTTTTCTGGTTTCCAATTTTGAAAGTTAAATACAGACTACTGCCACCTGCTGGTGTGGAGAGTTATTGCCTTTCGCACAGGCGCAGAACGTACAGTATGTATCAGCTCGCCATCGGTTGTAGCCAACTTTGCATTCAGGTGTTTAAGTGCAACATTATGGTCATAGCACAAGGGACGTGAGGCGGCAAATATCAAGTAGATAACTTTAGGCTTTATATTTTTATGTGGAACGTTACATGCACGTACATACTGTATGTTGGCCCCATTCTCGTTTGCTTGATAGTGCATCTCAAGTTTTGCCTTAAAGACAAATGTCTTTAAATTTGGCGCAAACGTCTGCTCGGAACCAAGGATGAAATCATTTTCTTACCCACGTCAAAGGCCAAGCGCTGTTACCACTCAGAGCACATACAGTGCAGCTCCCCCCTTATTCACTCTAATTTGTGCAGCACAGCAGAACTGAATTTTTCGGTTCCTATTGGCTTCATCACCGCACATCAGCGCTGTGAGGGCATAAACTGATGAAACATCCACTTTTATGTGGAACGCCGTGAGTGATTCACCGGAGACAAATACGTGGTGAAAGCACCTTTACTCACGATAATCTAAACATAAAAAGGTTGAAAGGTTTTAAAATGCGCCCCATGAATTCAAGCGCTCTAGGTGTGAATTTTCCTATTAAGAGGTGTGAAAATTAATACCTTTAACTACGTGGGTGACTCATTTAGCGGAAGAATGCATAGAATTGTTGTGTTCAGACGGGGACATATAGGTACGTGCCTGTCCATGGGTTTCTGTGTCGATTTACATATTAGTGTGCAATAAATGTATGTTTTTATTTGCGTTCCTTCGCGCTCATGTAATGAAAAACCAACCATTTGTGACAGTCTGCAGTTTACAAGTTAAAAATGTTACTGGCTGTGATTTTTTTTTTCTCTAAGTGAGGTCCCTATACCACCTGCTGTAGCATAAAATGATGTCTTTGCTCACGCTTCATTGCACCATTGCTTCTTAGCCTGACACCTCGATTCATGTTCTCAGTAATGGTTTACAAACGAGATTGAAAAATGAAATAATGCTGTCAACAGAAGGTTGTTTTTCCTTCCCATGAGCTCTATATAGAGAACACGTGTCAGTCACTGGAAATCATTATCTGACTGTACTGTATGTCTCCATTAAGCCCTGCAGAGGCGCTCTGCCACAGAGACCGCTCCAGTCTGGAACTTGATGTTGTTTTTGCCAACTCAAAAAAGACCGCCATGCCCAATTAGAGGTGTGAAAAATAATTTACAAGCCACAGTGCTTGACCTCGGCGTAATATTTTTTATCAGATTTCTCGAGTGATAGTAATAGAAAGGGATTATCTTTGAATATATGGACATCTCCAGTTTCGCTGTGGATATGACACATAAGTCAGTTCCATATTGAATTCGCCGCGCAGATTGTGTAATTTGTTTGCTTTTAATAACACAGACTTCTGACTTAATGGTGATTAATTGTGGAACCGCTCTGACTGCTCTGTCTGTTCTTTTAATTGGCTTGTAACGATGCACTTTATTTTGCCGTGTCTTTTTGCGTAGTTGGCCTTCGCTCAAGATATCCATGGAAAGCACAGACTTTTAGCTTAGCTTTTCAAGGATCCACATTGTATACTATACAAGTACGTACGTTTTGTGTTAATTATATGAAACGAGCATCTGAATGCCACATGCAGTAAGAGAAATGCCAAATCTCTAAAAAAGTACAGCAGGGTTTTGTGCGTGTACCAGCTGCGGTATATTGTGTGGCGATCAGCGTGTCACTGGGAACCAGTTTATCTTGCCAGGCCGTGACATCCATTACACCGACCCACACCCACCTCAGCTATGCTCTGTTATCCAAGGTGTGACAGACTCTTCAAACAGCAAACGCCGTACGTTTGTTTTGCTTTGGTTTTTGCTGGCTGTGCTTTTGTGTCTCATATTTGTGCGAAGGTGTGCCGTCGTCAGTTAGTTTTATCTGGTTTGTCAGGGTCATCATTGTCGTCAAACTTTTTTTTATTTATTTTTTTTTACACAGGTAGGGACAAGTGAGAACATAGTGTCTCTGATGGCTGTGATTTATTGATTGCAGTGCCCAGTATGCAGTGTGTCGTCTATTAGGAATTTTGCCGTGACTCACTTCTTGAATCTTCACACAAGATAGTTTGACATTTCCCTGTGGTCCTGCAGTCAGAGTTATCCTTGTTGATTTATGATAATATGAAATAAACCCGAGGAAGATTGTTTAATGACTCTTGGTGGTTCAGCAATTAATCTTGCCCCAAGGTATTTAGTTAGCAGAAGAAAGAGTTCATGTTAAGGAAGTATAAAGTGCAAAAAAAGATAAAACAGTGCCTGTAGTTTCTAAGACTTTAAATGCCGGGTCTCCAGTTTTAGTATTTTCTGCAATCAGTTTCATCTCCTTCTCTGTTCACTGTGCGTTAACACTTTGTTATTTAGGAGATGGGAGATAAAGAGAACTGTGCTGCTATCGCACGTAAATACTGGCTTCCTCGTCCGACTAAAATCTGCCAAAACAGCACTGAACACAAGCCCATGAGCAAGCATGTTGTCATGGTGTAAATGCAGTGCTCGCTAAAGCTTTGTTTCGCAATTGAACCATGACACGGCGCATAGACTGCATCTAGGAAGTGAAATAGTAGTCTGACACGATTGTGAAATGGGTAGTCATGTAAAACACGTTTTAATGGGGACCAGACAGGATGTACATCAGTTCAATTGAAGTTAAAACGCTGCAGTGTTTATTGCAGTATGACACACATCGGACTATCATCGCAGTGAACTATAGTGAGCAACTTCTTTCTGCCGTGCTGGGACAATGGAAGAAGAATGGGTCAGCAGGCCATTAAACACGTATTCAAATGTGGCTCGTGTTGGAAGAATCTTGCCGATATGCTAAGAGGAATATGTGGCAGAGTATTATCTGATCCTCTGCAATAGAGGTGCAGTATGTTTCAGCCAGTTCTCTGTAAACTGTTTGCATGCAAAGCGAGGAGGGAAATGAAGTTTCCAGTGTAGCGACAGACATGCAAATGAAAAGCTAACGGCAGCTTTGTCTTCAGGGGCAGAATCGGAATTTTCTGGTCCTTGTGCACTACAAATCCTTTTGAGTTTACTTACAGTTTTTTGTCCTTGGTTCTACCTCGTATTTTTCTCTTTCATCCGTTCTTCCTTTCCAGTGATTATACTGGAAGCTTCCGATATATATTGTTTTTCTTTTTTCTTTTTCCCTGTCCCCTTTGCCCTCACCAGATATCCACTGCCCTTTTGTCTAAGGTTCCCAGGAAGGAGGAAATAGTAATATGACACACAGAGATGTATTAATATCACACAGAGAATAATGAGCCACTTGCCACCTATTGGTGGTTTTTAATTTTACTCTCTTTTGCCAGCGTTTCTCTCTCTTGTTGGGTGTAGGTGCAAGAGAAGCTTTGATTTACATTACGAGCCCATTTTTATTTGCATCTCTGCCCTCCCCCCCAACTTAAGCCTTAAGCTGAACATGATCCTTAACTGCTGTTGCAGTGATCTTAACTGACCTTTGACCTTGTGTCCTCACAGGTGCTGAACCCTGCATTCTCTTGACGCTGTCACTGCAGACGGACAGACAGACTGGCTGGTGCACGCCGAAACGAGAAACAAAAGTGGACACGTAGACAGACGGGAGGACAGAGGAAGGTGAGTGAAATGAATAACAGAATCCACTCGTACCTTATGTTTACTTATACATCCCGTATACTGCATCTTGAGCTCTGTCTCACTCTTCATAAAGGGTTGTTGCTGATAGTGGTGGCTGATTGTTTATAGTGCAGCTCGATAAGCCAGAATACAAGAGAAGTCCTGGAGCAGAGATGTTGATTCACACCCCTGCCGGGCCCAAGACTGAGTGCATTTGCCTGTGTGCATGAACGTGTTTATTCATCTTATGTGTCCTGTTACCAGCCTGAGTTCATGTGGAAAGAGCCAGGATTATCGCTTACAGAAATTGCACTGTTAAATCGTGTGCTATACTTTAGGCAGAACATTTCTTTTGTCCAGCAATTTAGAGGGGGACAGACTGGATCTTCAGAGCTATTTTCAGACATAGTGCTTGTTGAGAATGCATATCTACACAGCAACAAAAATGCCAGCGCAGCTCTTCGTTTTTTTCTTTAATGGAAACATTTTTTCACATCTTGATACAAAAGCACTTAGAAGGGCGGAGGAGAAAGCTCCTGTATAGTACCATAATTGGACGGATGGGTGAGTACTTCTGAAATGCGCTTCTGCAAATCATCTCCCATCTATGTGTTAGTCCACTTATCTGCACACTTGTGGTGTTGCCTGCCTGTGTAGTATATTCGCCCTAGCTACCAAGATGTTTATAAATCTGCCATCAGTGCCGAAGCTTTAACCCAATTGATTAAGCAGCTGATTGGCCTAATAACTCAAGAATGACTTCGGCAAATGCCTTCCTGTTGCGCACAACCATTTACTTGGACTCAAAGATGAACTGATTAAGAATTTGGAAGACTGAGGTCACCAAATTGGTTAAAAATTGGTTTAAAATCAACTGCGTAGTTTTATAATTTAGGAATTCATGTATTAACCATAACAGAAGTTCACACAAAGACATGTTATGTCTTTCTGGAACATTCATAATTCATTCGTGGTCTTTGTTACGCACACTGACAATGCTTTTAGGTGAGGCACATGTTTTGATCACAGTCGGTCAGGGACTGTGGTCCTAGTGGTTGTCGGGTTCACTCTCAGCTTTGGTAAACTGCCTACTTATGTATGCAAAGTAGCTTTTATGCAATTCACCCAGCGGCCTTCTGCACTATCATCTCAGTGGGAGTGTTTTGGGGGGCTGTGTGTGTGTGTGTGTGTGTGTTTATGTGTAAATAATTGATTGCTGGTGAGACTGAACCGGGCAGAAAAAATCTGCTGCTTTGCTCTGCTTCACTGTGCACGTAACAAAACTATACCATGTCTGCTTTTGCTCAGCGGGATGCCGTGTTGGGTGGCTTGTCAGTGTTAATTCACTCAATTTAGTTTAGCAATAGTGCTGCTGATAGGATGTGTCTCTGAATCACTGAGAATCCGTGCAAACATTAATCAGCACCGAATTTGAGAGATGGATCATAGAAATCTTTTATTAAGTCAAATTACTACACTATGGTAAACAGTTGTAGCTAGACTCAGTTCTTATCAGAATATTAGTCTGGTAACACGCCATTGGCATTTTATAATGTGGTGCGTTTCAGCTGATACAGAGAGTAAAAAATACTTCTGCACACAGTGGGAAGGTCCTGCAACCAATCAAAGTCATGTTGTTGTAAACAGTTTAAACTACACTGTGCTCAGGTGACGTGGTGACTACATCGTTATTACTCTTCTGCCCAGATGATTTGATTGCCCCGACCTTAATCGCCAACTTTCCTCCTCAAAAGATTTGTGGGCACTGGAGTTGGTCAAGATTGTTTGTACGACATCACTTGTAGCCTGTAGCCCTGATGGATGTCGTGTTAAACAGACAGCGGGAAATAAGCCACGCATTGTTTTCTGGTTACATCATATCTCTCTCTCTTCCTCTCTCCATTTGACATAACACGTTCCCTAGCCCCTTGCAATAAACACATCAACGGTAGCTCTAACCCATCTAATCGTAAGCCCCTAAAACCACATCTTAGCCCTCAACTGTTGTGGGGCCAGCCAAAAGGGCCCCTCAACCTTTGCACACACAAACATCCTACCACTCAGCCCTTATGTCCATCCCCTCCTCTTTATTCACACTTTACTCTTCGTCTGTCTGCTTTATCACTCTTATTTCCCTTCCTGTATCTTACTTGGCCCTCTATAATCAAGCGGAATTTGAACTTTCTGTTTTAGTCTCGCATCTTCTTCCTTTGTGTCATTCCTTGTCTCTTTCTTGCCCCTTAGCCGCAGTGTCCTTGAGAAAGCAGTGACTTTGCCGGTGAGCTCAGCAGAGCGCATCACTCTCTCTCTCTCTCTTTCTCTCTCTCTCTCCCTTGCTCACATGCTCACTCACTGACACTTCCCCACACACACCCCCCCCACCCTCCACCCTCCACCCCCAACACTCACACACATAGTTGGTAGGTCCATGGCAACACTGTCAAGCAGAACCGTGTCTTTCCTTTATTCTCTATAAATAATTCATCACCACTAAAGCTGGCTCTATTTAATGCGAATATTGACAAAACTATTGCAGAGGAGAACTGAGACAGTCGTTTCCCATGTCGAGCACAATTTTTGCCCACTTACTTTTTTTTCAAGGAGCAGATTGTAAACCATCAGCAAACTGCTGATACAAGCAAATGTCCCACATCTGTTGCTGTAAAGTGAGCAATGCCATTATTAATTGATTTATCAACACGTTTGCATGCGGATGCTCTTGGCTCCTTTGCATTCAGAGCCCCCAATGAAAGGTCATGTTGTAGACAATAGCTGAGTTTCAGTTAAATTTACTTGGTTAGATAATGAGAAACCGGATTGTTAATGCACAAGTTCAATTACTCTTCCTAAAGTTTGTCACCGAATTCGGACAAATTGCTCTCCGCTGATACTGGAGATCAGCCGCTGCCAGCATGGAAACGTGATCCCTGCGTGTCCTCCTCCTTATCAAAGGGGCCCTCCGCTAATCTTGGATCACGATGGCCCATTGTTACAGTTTTCCGTAGCTCTTGAAATATAGATGAAGTCTGATTGTCTGAATGTAAGATGAGATGTTATAAACTCTTGATGCTGTTTGTTCTCATTGGTCTCCGTTTTCCATTTTGTATTGAGTCACTGCTTTATCCTGCCGCCTTACGTGTTTTCTGCTGGAGATCAAGTATCCTGTGGTTAGCTAGCTGCAGTGCTATATATGGCAGATGGGCTTGTGAAATTGCTTCTTGGATGTTACACTCTGATGACAGTCAGGTTTAAATTATATTGTGTATATATGTTGATGCAGTGTTATCTGCCATTTGTGACCACAAGTGCTGCTTTATCTGCTATGCGCGTCACATTTAGATCTATTTACCTGCATAAACGCACTTCAGCGCTTCATGATAGCATCTCAGTGCCGCCATGCTATCGCTCTCTGTCTGAATTTGTCTCTCTCTCTCACTCTTCCTTATGTTTGTCCCACGTTCAGCTGAAAATGCTTCCGTAGCCATGGTGACCAATCCCAAAGGGAAAAGTTGAGGTTGAATCTATTTCTCACTCTCTTTCCCTCCTTTGTCTCGTGCCTTGTTGCAATCCAATGCTTTCGCACACTGACACACACACACAGATACGCGTCAGAATCTAAAAGCAGAGGGGATTCAGTTTGAGAGTCACATGTGTTACTTCTTTTGGCACAGAGTTCAATTAAGGACTGATGTAAAAGAAATGGCCGAACCAGACTGAGCAAACGATGAGTTTCTGTTCTTCACTTTCTTGGTTCTCTATAGTTTCTTGCCTGCCTGTTTTCTTTCTTGTTAGCGACCACCATGGCGTTTGGACCTTCAGCCATCAAATCCTTGCACAAAAGGCAGATGGAAACGGATAAACCTGACCAGACAGAAGGGTGTCAGTCACCTAACCTTGCTTTTAAATTGTATCGCAGTTCAGCAAGTGGCCCAAAACCAAAGACATTTAAGTTCAAGTGAAAAAGCCTTTTAGCGACTGTGTTAATTATGACGTAAAGAAAGGAGGAAGCCAGGAGAAGTTGCTGTGGTGACAAAGGGAGGTGTTAGGGTAGGTTTCAGCTGGGGAAACAACTTCTTGTTTTGATCCTGGCCATGATCGTCAAGTGTTTCTTTATTGTCACCAAGACAACGAAGTTTGTTTATTACCCAGATAGTTCCTTGGTGAATATCTCTTCTAATCAACACTTCCTTTTTGAAAAACATTTTATCATAGAAGAATAATAATGATGGCAAACTCAGGAAAGTACAATTCAGTTTTAAAATAACTGGAATTTTCCTTTAATTTTTAAATCTTAATCAGTGGTTTTAATAGTTTTCCCTCTGGAAAGACAGTCTGGAAAGATAAACTGGAAATTTAAAAATGCAGGAAATACGATTTCCATAATTCATAATAAATTGTTTTTAATTATTAATGACCAGTTCAGTTCCTGTGGCTAAATGAAGTTTGTTTTAGTCTTAATCTAAAAAATGCATTCCCCTTGCTTTCTACCTGTCCTCACCTCCCTTCCTTCATCCATTTTTTCTTTACGTATTTCCATCTTCCTCCTGCAGTTTCGTCTTCTATCCCTCAACGATGTAGTCACTGTCTCCTCCTTGTCCTCCCAATTTCACCTACGTGTCTTCTCTAAATCAGTCACATGCTGCCATTCAACCCTTTTCACCTTCTCCGTTTTAGTCATCCCGATATCTGCCTACCTAATACCTCCCTGCATGCACGCATATTGCTTTTAACGCTCCTCTCCTCCCCGCAATACTGTAAACCTTCTCGCGCGTTCGCTTCATTTCTCCCCTTTCATTTCTAACCTCCCTCCTTCTCGTGTTCCCACCCTTCCTCCGCTCTTTCTCCTCCTCCCGTTACTTCCTTTCTCCCTCTCGGTCCCTCTGCCTTCTCCCCTGAGTCGGAGAGACAGACAGGAAGGAAGTGTGTAATGAGACGGCCATATCGAGCACACTGCCCAAATTGACCTGGAATGAATGGAGGCACTGATCAACCCCTGCTAAAGCACTGCAGATTAAGAAGCAAGGGGGTAGGCAGTGAAAATGAAGCTGCCCAATGTAAGCAGACGTTTTATGAGTACGACTAGCAGACAGATTTCATGCTCAGACATGTTTATGTCGTCTATCTGTGGAGAACAATACACAACAGACTGCCCTGTATATGTGTTTACTTGAGCATGTGTGTGTTAATTCATTGCCTGTGAGCATTATTTGAAACAATATACAGTATTAGTACAAAAGCATATATATATATATATATTTTTTCACTCTATTTTCTCAAAATCAATAGTTGGCAATATCCGTGAATTTCAGCTGAAGGAGAAAACGATCTGCATGCAAGACATTGTCTCTGCTGTTTGAACAGAGAAAAGAGGACTGAGAGGCAGACAGGCGTGGCAGCAGATAAAGAGAGTGAAAATTTAACAAAAACACTGGCAAACAGGAAGAGACAGGGCGGCAGGATGCACTCTCCCAAGTTATTCTATGTTTTGTAATGACAAAAAATGTTGGATTATTTAATTCCGAGCCTGTTCTGTGAAATTTATTTCTTAAAACTGCTTCATTTAGTTTAGCTTTCACGCTAATCTGCTCATCTGCCACGGCCGTCCACTCCACTGCTTTTATTAATGAAAATGGACAGAGAGATGGGGAGGGCGGTGGGGAGGGGTGGACACGTAACTGTAGAGTGGAGTAGAAGGCCATTAGGGAATTAGTTCACATCTGGACAACCCTAGCTGCCCCGCGAGTTCATAGCTCATAACGTACAGTATACATTTCATAATTGGGAGGGTTTTAGCAACATTACAGAGATGATAACTTCTGACCTCAATACTTTGAAAGACCTCTATGACCCATTTCATGCTTTGACCTCACCCCCAGCTTTTAAACTCAGTAACTGCACTATATGGACAATATTTTTTTCAGCACAGTAATTAGAAATGAGAGATTACAACTGTTTGCATGGAAGCTAAATAAAATGATCTGATTGGGTACTTTTTTGACGAGCTTGAAGTGGTTCGTCCTGGTGTGGAGCCTAGAATCTGTTGGAAATATGACAAAGTAAGAACAGCGATTGTTTTTTTCAACTTTATTGACAAGATTCGATATAAAAAATGACCAACATGGGCAGAGATGGGTACAGAGCTACCTTTCCAACAATGCTGCTCACATCAATTCAGGTTTTGTTCTTCTTGCTTGAACAACAGCGGTTTTACTACCACTGTTTAGCCAGCGCCATGTATCTGACCTTCCCATAAACCCTTAAAGTCACATGATGTGAGGGAACACATGCGCCAAAAGCAGTAAAATAGTAAAAGCAGTTTTCCAAATCGGTGGATCATTAAAGGTTTACACCACCCCTCTCAGTCCAGTTAAAAATTCCTTCCAACTGGGCCGGCCTGTTCTAACCGAGATGTTTACATCAGGCGTCTTATTCATATTATTCACAGAATACTAGTGTCTGTATAAGCGTAGCAAATGGCAGATTAGTTTGTGGGGGTGAACATGGATAAAGAACCATTCTATGTGAGTGTGTGATAAAGTGGACATCTCTAGGGATATATAATATCGGATTTCCAGTTATTGATGAGAAATCATTATACTAATATGGTTGCCACTCAGTAATAGATTTTCAGCGTATCACTGTTGTTTTTCCATTATATTATTCTCTCGTTTATGTTTTCCACATATATCTATTGACTCATCTCTGTAGTCTAGGTATTTTAACAAGCGCAGTAGTAGTGAACTTGTTTTGAATGAGTTAATAAATTGATAATTAGTTGTGTGTTGGTAATAATTTATGCTTTGGTTCATTTTGAATTAACCATTACCGTAGCGCATAACGATTCCTCACATTTTCTGTTATTATTTGTTTGAATTTTAACTGTTGCAGTGTGCGTTCATAACCCGTCACAAACCTGCTGGGACACACACACACACACAAAGGGGAGGGTGGCAGTGTGACATCTTTGTGTGTTGGCAAACATGAGCTTAGCACTGAAGAGCCTTTCAAGCGGGATTAAGCTGCTAAGTGTCAATGAAACAGGCAAGTAGGCCAAAGACCACTAAGATATCACTTACACTGCACGGCAACAATCGCTGCCAGTGTGTCTTCTGCGTGCGCGTGTGCCGCGGTATGCAAAATAGGTGGGACGCGGAAGTGTGCGCCAGATTATTTGAGGAAAAACAGAGGAGAAAATCAGCAGGGCCCATACACACACTCACCGTACGCACATTCACAAGTCCTCTCACACTCTATGGACCGTGGAGCCCTGGCAGGACCATCTGTTCCTGCCGAAATCAGCACAGCAGGAGCCTACTAGTGCGCGCGCACACACACACACACACACACACACACACACACACACACACACACACACAGTTGCAGCATGCTTCAGTTCTGGCATAGTGATAGTCTATTTATTCCCCACTCTGACGCAGGACAGTGTTCACACAACTGATATGGATGCAGAAATATATACTACATACCAGATTGATGGATGGATAGATTCATCTATCCTTGTTAGTCTGTGTCTTTAGGTCTCTCAAGTCTGACCCACCGTCAGCAGGAACTGCAAACACATACAGCTTTCCCCATTTTAATAATCGACCGAGGGGAGTAACACTCCTCTGTCAATGTTATCTATTTCCCTCCCAGCAGCAACATCAGCGGTTTCTCTGCTTTCTGCCTTCTCATCAATACTCTCTGCTCTGACCTCTCCTGGCCTGCACCTGGACCCAGTCAAGGCACTGTAGTTGTGTGTAGTACCCCACACATACAGGCTTACACATGGAAGACTATAATTCTCCAAGGCAAGCAGTGATTGCTCGTTTTTTTTTTGGGTAGCCTACAATTTAATTTCACAGGTAAACCCACGCCCAGAAAAATGGAGGCTACAACAGTGAAAATGGTGACTAAAGGCAGCTCATCAGTGGTAACAGAAATCAATTACAGGGTTCAAAAAAGTTGACCTTGCCTTGTCCTGCCGGTGTTATTGATTGAAATACAAATTTCAATCAATAAACTAAACCGTGGCCATTTGTCTTCATCTTTTATTTCTCTTTGGTGAGGCACCTCTCATTTGTCCTCTGCATCAGCCTGTCCACCATGGAGTACACTGCATACATCACACGGCGTGTTTGGTTGCCGTCCTTCTCGTGGGCTTCGCTGACCCACTTCTTGATTGCAGGCTCTCAAAAGAAGCAAAGATGTGATTAAAGGTAATAGTCATTGAACTGCTAAACCCTGTTATTTGGCAGTTGTGGACCTGCTGTGTTTAGTCATCACAGCAGCGGGGAAATAGGCACAGGACCAACAATAAAACCACTAATGCACATTGTGTTTAAAGAAAAAATAGCACAAATCTATTTTTGCTTAATTTCAGTGGTTTTCAGTGGCAGCTGTCTGAATGTGAGAAAGTTTTATTCACTTTTTTTTCTCTGGAATAAAAAAAAAAAATCTGATTCATCTCAAAAGACACAATGAAGAAACGTACACACAGGCAAGCGAAACTAAACGCACAGTCATGTGCAATACCAAGAAGACTTAATAACTGTAGAGGGACTTAAGAGAAGTAGCAGAGCTAAGATAAATTGGAACAGACCAGGTGCATAAGTTGAGCTCAGTGGGGAAATCAGTGTGGCAGTCAGTAGGAGCGTGTCTGTGAGTGGGGTCAATGTGTGTCCTCTGTAATCCTATGGAGGATCGGAAACAGATCAATCTATATTTGGAACATTTCTTCAGAATATGTGATTGTAAAAATTGTCTTGTTCTTGAAAATAATCACATGTGCCATCACATACTATAATACACCAATTATAACGAGAATATAAATATTCACCCACTGGTTTCAATCAGTTTTGAAGTCTAATTTAAATCCTTAAGTGAATAAAAGTGGCTGCAACAACTCTAATAAATATGCTTACTTGTATCAAAAAAATATGTCAGCAGAAAAGATTTAAGCTCAATAATACCAGAAGAAGCTGAGCTACCTCAGGGTGGTCCATGTTTTTTTAAAATTTTTTTTGGTATTTCCAACTATGGTCTGAATTTTAATCACACTGGCTCTCAGGTGTAAAACTGTTTTTGATAAAAAGGTTTTAATGAAAATCAGCAGGGCTCCTCGTTTTGATGACAAGTTTGACGGCCATAGTTTTAAATTACTCTGTAATGGTTTAATGGGCCAGTTCCTGGCAGTGTTTTCATGCTGCAGTTGGCAGTGGGCATGTCTGTTTATTTCACTAAGTGTAGATGGGCAGATGGGGGGGAAAAAAAACTGAAAAAAATACATAAGCTTGTCAGAAAGACAGCATAAAAAAGGAGCTACAAAGTATAAATTCTCCACAGTGTATATACTACATGTTTGGCTGAGAGAGATGCAGCAAAGAAGTGACGGCACATTAAGATGTGGATGTCCATTAAGATTTTTCATGAGCACTCATACCTTTGAGTAGTTATTGAGGAGTTCCTTCTTTTATATTTGACTGTTTACTGTCAAATATATTTTTTTCTTCTTTGTGCAGATGACAAAAGCAACCATAAATGTATTCAAGAGACGGGTTATGTGGGCTTTTCTCTCAAAAGACTAAATAAAAGTGCTCGCTCAAGAGAGAATTGTTCGGTTTTTGCCTGTACCACAGTAAGCTTCTGTATCAGTTTAATTGCAATGAATTGAAGTGAAATAAAATAAAATGAAATATGGGCTTCTTTTGGTCTTGGCTGACTCCTGCCTTCACAGTATTGCCAGTGAGCCTCTCTCGTGCCATGATACAATAAGAAGGACAATGAGTCTGGGTTCCCTTTGAAATGTGTCTCATTTCCTCTGTTTGTTTCTCTATTCCCAAGCTGAAATTTTGTTTAGACTAAACACACAGTCCTGCTCCTGGAATTGTGGCTGCTTTTACACACTGGTTAATCTTACTGTCTTTTCTTACGTCTTCTTATGTGCTAAGGAAATACCATCTTCATTCTGGAGAGGTATCTAAATGTAAAATATCATCTGTACGGACGTTCATTCTTATCTGAGAAGGAAACTATTGTTTCTGGAACTGGAACGGAAATCAGTCCATTATGGGAAGGAAAAGCTCCCACGACCTAAGGACGAAACACTTGGACATTGTTAGGTTTTATGCTCAGTGTTCTGATGTTTAGTATTTGATCTATGAATTAGGTATATTTACTGCTCTGGTAGCGATTTTTAATGTGCTTACAGAGAACTCCTGACTGTCGGCAAAACCTTTATCTTCACACAGTTATTATTGTGGCAATAAAAGAAACAAAAGAACAGACGGTCCACATAAAGCCAGGCTGTAGTTTTAAATATTCACTGCACCAAAATCACATGATCTGGGACACGTGTCGAAGTCATATGCTCAGAGTCTCTGATTTACAAAACTCTTTGCTGCTGGTGCTGCTGCTTCTGCACACATACAAATATAGCATGCATAAATAAGCATATGCATGACAGTCTGGTTAAGATAAAATAAGGCCCTCAACCCTGCATTATCCAGGCCAGTTTGCACTCATTTCTATTTTCGTCGACCCATTTACAGTCATTCTCCTTATACTCTAGCCTGCTATGCTAGATGTGGGGTCATTAAAGATTTTACCTAGCAGAAAACATGAGAAGAAATCCAAGAAGTCGGGCAATGAGATGGAAATTAAAAATGCATGAAGATGAGATGATAGGTTGGGGATGGAACATGAATCTGGGAAACATCACATGCATCGAGAGAGTTTGTAGAGAATTGTAATCTTCATCAAAGTTCAGACATGCATTTTTATATTTCTTTAGCTGTGTATTTTCAAGAAGAGCTGAGAATGTACTCGTTGTTGTCTCCGTTGAAGATGCAAAAGCCTCTCTGTACTATCTATACCTCTCTCTCCTTCCAATCATCTAAATCTCCCGGGGTTTATCTTCATCCAACAATATCTGTTTCTGACCATTTGCCTCCATCTCCTCTGCTGTCTCACTAGAGTTGTGAAAAATGCAAAGCAAACAGACATCTCAGTTGGTAACACCTGTTTACACAAGGCATGCTTCATCGCAGCAGAGGTGGTTAGAGAGCTGTGTATTGGAGCGTGATTCTGCATTCACTCTGATTATTGCGCACCACCTGGATTTAAGAGTTTCGTTATTTTGTTTGTGCTGCTGTCTGTATGGGGATGTTTGTCCAGCTAATTAACGCACACTTTTGCAGATGTTTTCCCAGATGCAAACATTACGGCACCAGTCACCCCGGAGCTAGACACACATGTGGGTAATAATATAACCCAGCGGCTACTCAAACACCCTCTCAGCGGTATAATGAATTAAACCCGATGCGTCAGAAATAGTGTTGGTGAGGAAAGCATTCATAAGGTCTAAAATACTTCTCCTAGGAATAGTTGTGTGAGGGAAAAATCAACAGTTATGCTCTAAAATAACTCCAGACTTAGCTGCCAGAGACACCGTCCATATTTATAGCTGCTCACTTATTTTTCAGAGATTAGCATCTTCGTATGTTTGCTTCACTGGAGTACTAGGAGGCATCTGTACAATATGATACGTGACAGCAGGTGAAAGATCATGGAGTTTTAAGCCACAAGATTTAATCGTCAAGTAATTCGCATTAAGTACATTTAACGCCAAAGTTATAGACCAGCAACTTTGAAAGTCACTGAAATGCTAAAAAAGCAAAGCGACAGTTTGGTTTTCTCTCTTTTATGTGGCTATAAATTGAATATATTTAGATTCTGGGCAGGATTTTGGAGCAAACAAAATACAGTTTAATAAAAAGAAAATAATAATTGAGTCTGCACAAAGCAGCAAAGTTCTAAAAAATTATAACATGAGGGGACAACAAGTTTCAGAATTGCACGATTTGCCAATATAGCGTATGTGCACACGTGTAGGTGGATATGTGAGCCTTCCACTGAAATATGAAAGCGACAAACTGCAACAAAAGAAACGCAGGGAGAGTAAATCAGTGCTATGTGTTTGACTTTTCCTTTCGTTTTATATGATGTCTCATTCAAGATCTTGTCAGGAAGCTTCTTTTTAGGGTCCAGTGCTTTCTTGCGTATAACCACTCTGCAGTCTCTAGAACTTCCTGAAATGATTTCGTTTTTTAAACAAAATATTTAGCTGTTCTACCATCAAACTATCCATTAACTAGAGCTCATTTGACTAGAATAGTGACTGAGTTTGTCTTGAATTTGGGAATCCTGTCGCCACTGCGGCTGGTGATTGGACCCGTTCTGCAGTCACTAATCAGCAATGTTTATGCAAAAATAAGAGTTTTTCAAAAGTATGTTAATCTTATTACACCAGTAAGCAGAAAATCTAAGCTCTAAAGGGAATACATTGTGAAAATAAGCTCCTCCAACACTAATTAGCACACTCTCTCTGCCTTTTGTCAATCTTCTGTCTCCCTTCACTCCGGCTCTTCCGCCGCTCATCTTCTTTGATGGTTATCATATGAGAAAGGTGTAAATTGCTGCTCAGAGCTATCTCAGCAAATTCCCCAGCCGGGCTATCTCACCTTCATCTTTCAGTTGCTTCCCACCCTGTGTTTTTATCCTCTGCATAGAAAAACAATGCAGTCGCCAACTCTTGGAGAAGGAAGGACAAAGCACGGCTGTGTGTTTTTTTTTCAGGGATGGGAATCTCTAGAGGCCGCACAATGCTGATGTAACTGTGATTTTGAAATATACTGCAACGGCATAGATTTTATTATTCTAGCATTGAAAAGTTAAAATGTTTCCCTCATGCATAAACTTGTGGGAGAAATATATTAAATTATTATGGAACCAAACAGAGGTCTGAATCACAAGAGGACTCGTGATACTATATCGCCACGGTACTAATATATATATTGTGATTTATTACTTCTTTCCAACTACAAATTATGTACTGTACCCAAAGAAAACATTTTTTTCTTTGTCTCACAACTTTCTCCTGCATACTAATCGTCCCCTCTGCCGTCTTCAGAAAAACAAAAACTCAACAGCGCCATTTTGTTGAATGAAAAAGCAACGGATTTTATTAATGTAGCAACAAGAACTGCAATTTATATTTCTAAGTTACACAAAAAATATTTGTCACACATGTATCGACACATTATTTATGATGTAAAATATTGCAGTACTATCCTGTATGAAATTTCCCCCACCGTAGGTGATGTGTGTTTGTGCTTATTCCTGTGTGAGCACCATGCGCAAATCTACGCAATGTCCATGAGCCACAACCAGCGTTAATGAGGCAGCGGTTCTGCCACCCTCTACCCCCCCCTTCTCCTTCTCAGGAGAATAACACACAATCACACATTAATGACCCGGCAGCATGGTGTGAATAAGAGAGAAGAAGAAAAATGGGGTCTGGAAAATGGTTGGAGGTGTACAAAAAGAGATGGGGGGGGGGGGTGGAAATGTGAAATGTAATAATTGGTCAGTGTGAAGCCAAGGAAGGCAAAGCCACATGAGGATTTATGAAAAAACCAGGCAGTTTCAGTTTGTACAAGTAATGCTCAGCCATGCATGTACAAACCTGGTGTACTTAGACACCCGCTGTCCCAGTGGGAGACAGGGGAGGCAGAGCATGTTGGCAATCTGAACATCTTCAGCTTTGATACAAAGATCATATAAATTCAAATTTGTTTTTTGTTTTTTCTTGACGTATTGAAACCATACTGCTTGTGCATTTGTCATTCTTGCACTCTTGATTTTAATTAAAGAAAAATGAGAAGGAGAGCACCACGAGAGAGAAACAAAGAGAGGGAATTGGTGTCGCTGTCTCGCGCCGAATTGTTCTGATAATGAGAATCAAATGGGGGCTGGTACATTGTTGTTGTGCTTCTTGGCAGGGTGCTCGTATCTGTGTCTGTGTTTGTGTGCGTGCACTATAATCATGTGCATACAGAGCTAAGTGGCCAAGTCGTGTTGGAAGAGAGCTTTCCCCCCCTCTAGCAAGGAGCATTGGATTTAAGGTAACGGGCAAATGCATTGACACTGCTGCTGCTGCTGCCGCCGCCACTGCCAGGTGTGTTGAGGAGGTAATTGTCAGTGCGGCAGGCCAGCAGCCACTGGCTCAGAAAGGGCGAGCTGGAGAGAAAATGAGGAGCAGCTTCTGGTGGAGTCTGTTTGCCCGAGGGGCCAGCTCAATATCTGGCGCTGTTGTTTATTCGATTCCCCTCTGTCCCTTTGCACCACTTTGTATTTGTACTTGCACTTTGCCTCTTTTGCCCATTCTCTCCATCCTTGCTCCCATTCTTGGTTATTTCCACTCCTGTCCTTTCTCAAACTCTTCACTTCTCTCTCTCTCTCTCCCTCTCTCTCTCTCTCTCCTCTTGTTCTCTCCCTCCCTGGTTCCCACTGAGCTCTCATTGGGAGGCTGCAGCATCGACGCCGTTAAATCCCCCGGCAGGACTACTCCATTAGAGACCAACAGTCACATGTGTATTTGTCTGCTCCGTCCCCTGACGGCGTCCGGATAAAATCCTAGATGTATGTAGTCTCGTGGCGATGAGACACTGTTTATTTATCAGGTAGAGTGCTTAAAGAAACTTGTCCGGTAATACTGAGGGCTGTGGTTTGGTTAGGCATGAACCAACAGCAGAGACATACAGTCTGGTGTCTGTAATGCCCTTTAATAGATGTGTGGTTTTACTTTGGCCTGGGTTTCGCCACTGTCTGTATTGTTTGTCAGCGTAGATCCTGCCTAATTGGATTAATGGGTGTTGCATATCAAACCCAAATCCAATAACGAGGCCGTGACACTATTTTTAGATGTATTGCCACTTTAGATTTGACATCAGAGGTTCACTTATTATTAAAATGTAATTTATGAAAAGATTTGATATTTTTCTTCAACAAAAACATTGTCAGCACTGAATGAAGATCAAGTCCACACATTAGTACTACATTAACACAGGCAATACAAAGTGGGAAGATAAAGATTTTAATTTGTCTTTTCATCGCCTCAATGAAAAACGTTACTATGAATGAACACCTTGTGAAAAGGACACTACTGTACTTTCCCACGCCCGCTTCAACGTGTGGCACCTGAATCCGCCCCGACCCTTTGAGCAATCGACTTGTGTGAATGCATTCAAACATGGGCTGCTCCGTAAATGTCATTGCTCTGGTTTGAGTGTGGCCAGATGCGCCTGTGTACTGTCAGCGGTGATGCTGTTGACATTTCGCATTGTGAATAGGAACGCCGTGTATCTGTTCACCTTGGATTGCTCCGTGCTGATAAAAGTGTTTTCATAGCAACACTAAGATGTTTAGTTTGCTCTCCAGAGCCATGGGAAAAGCTGACGGCAGAAGTCATAAGAAACTTTAATGTACTTTTTAGCAAAATCACACAAACTTATTATAAGCGGAAGCTAAAACCATAAAGTTGCACGGTTTATTCGTCATTGAAACATTTATTGTGTTGTTACTGTCACCTCAGATTTTTGTTCACTGAAAGAAATAAAGGTCAGGGAAAGAGTTAGAAGAACGATTACTGTCACACATTTTGATGGAAGGAGCACTCACAGTGGTCTCCTGCTAAGTACTAAACATTGTAATTTCATGTCCAGCTCTGTGTCCTGTCAGCCTCTTCTCTTTCTATTTTCCTCCTTCCCTCTTTTTTGTTCACCACGCGGTGAACTGGAAGTGCTGCACTGTTATAACTTAAGAGTAAAGCAGACACACACTTCACTGTCGCTGCTTTTTCTGATAAAGAGGCTGGAACTTTTAAAGAAAAAACATGTTTGCTTGTCTTTCGGCTGGTTTGCATGTATGTGTCCGTGCCCCCATGTGTGAGCCAAGGAGGGCATGTTAGGCTCAAGTGTGTAACCCAGTGTATTAAAACAAGTACATGTTTGTATTACATCCCCCTCCCACAGACCCCTGCCAACTCATGAAAAATGAATGAAGGCCTGTGTGTGTCCTTGTGCGTTTGTGTCCACATGTCTATCTCGGCATGGGCTGATCAGCCAGTCTGTCAGATCTTTTACTCTAGGACAGGCCCTGCACCCCCGCTGTGTCAAGCAGTGTGTGTCAGTGTGCTTTCTATTGTCTTTTTAAATCAGTTTTGCTCTTACTATTTTACTATATTATTAATTTAGATAATAGTTATGTTTTTATGTTTTTATCTGTTATAGGAGAAACATCAATTTGCAGGAGCATTGATCAGACTTTTCCTCCTCTCTTTGTTTGTGTCTTAGAAGGACAACCTCTTGTAGAGTGGTGGCCAGAGTGACAGAGGAGCACATGAGGAGCGGAAACGACGTGACATCAACATCCTGACCGGTAACCTCGCTTCTGCACCCCACCGCGCGCCCAGCAACTCCAGAAGTGGGCGTCAGCAGGAAAGGGAACAAGTGACCACTTCTCCTGCCGGCATGGTAATGCGCTCTCTGTTTGGAGGTGCTAGATGCTTGTGTGCGGCGGTGCGAGTGGATTAGCCACAGCAGCCTCCAGACTGCCGGGTGTGAGAGTTCAATCTGATAATTCTTTCTAGACGTGACAGCGGAGATACTTGATAAGAGCTTGTGCAGACAGGAGTGTATAGATTTGCATTTGCGGATAGGAGAGGATGGGAGTCTATAGATTCCTGCTTTGGGGAAAGAGGAGAAGGAAAAGACAGGGGAAGGTGAGAAAATGAACCATGAAAGGAAACATGGACATGCAAGTGAAAGGAAGGACAGTGGTGATTAATTAACAGAAAGAGAGAAAAAAAGAGTGATTTAATTACTGGCTGTTCAATGTGTTTATCTTTTGACTTTGTGGACTTGTTCTCTGTTCTGCCTTTGTTTTTCTGTACTTAGATGAGTAGTAATCACGTTAGAAATTAATTGCCTCTTGTCTATATTAATTTGACATATGTTAAATAGCAAGGATATGCAATGGATTGTCATTGAACTACAGTTTTATATTCAGTGCACAGACGCTGCTGACATGCTGAATGAGTAAAGAATAAGGTTTGTTCCTTACATAAGCACAAGAGGCCTGTTACAGGAGGAAGGGTATGCCATAAAATAGCTGCTGGGTTGTTTAGGAGGAGTAGAGGATGGCTCCAAAGATCAAAGTGAGCAGTGGAAAGGGAGAATGACAAGTGGGAGCAGATAAGACCATAAAAAACTTAAATGATGGACAGAAACACCAGAGATGAAAAGCTGAAAGGATGTCGGAAGCAAAAACAGAGGTGCGGAGTAGAGAAGTGAGGTAGCGATGAGAGGTTAGGAGAAGGGAGAGGTAGAGCAAGACGAGGGATTGATTAATGGTCTTGGCCTGTGACAGTGGGAGCTATTCCCTTGGGGAGGGGTGGGGGTGGGGGGGGGGGGGGGGGTGGCAGAGCATAAGATGAATTATTAAAAACTAGAACAAGGGGAGGAATGAGGAAAAATGAGTACAAAAAGGAAGTAAGTGGATGAGTGCTTTGTAGGGGAGGGGAAAAAAAGGGTATGAGAACAATGAATGATTAAGAGAAAGTGAAAGAAAACAAGATGTTCCTGAAGGTGCTGAGGTTGGATATTGCAGAAGAGGGCACATGGCCGAGCTCATAAATAACCAAGGGTAGTAAGACCACTGCATGCCAGTGTTGCAAACACAGTACCTGTGATTAATCTTGACTTATGGTGATGCGGCAAATGCTGACCTTGGCAAAGGTGTCAACACGGAAACCGCGCATCGCACCAACAGCTTCTTTTCACTGGATTTCCACTGAGCCTCTTTCTGCATTTAATGAATACACATGGCCACATTTTTTGCCTGAGTCTTGATTCGTTTTTTTTTTGTTTTTGTTTTTTTCGCATCTACACAAATCATGCGCAATGACACGATTTTTTATTTTTTTTTTGTATCCATCAAGGTTGTTGTGTGCTGTGCTTGTTTTATATGCCAGTTGTTGTTCACTTCTCCATTTGTGGGTGAAACACTGCAGAAGCCGCCATGCAGAACATCTTCCGTTTTTACCCTGGGTTGAATACGAAATTGAAATACGAAAGTGCTTTCGGTACACAGTTCATAGAAGACTAAAGACTAAAAATACATCTTTAATTGATTAATCTATTGATTATTTTTCTAGTTGCACTGCTGATTATTTTTTGTATTGGTCAATAAGGCCTGTGGTTAACTTTTGCCTTAAAACTTCATCACATATTTTAAATAAACTCTATTCTGACATTAATCAGTAAAGATTAATTATTCTGATTTAACTTAAATGGTGCTGATTATAAAATGCACTTGTGTTATTTATCTGCAAATGGTTGCTTACACCCTCTTGGAGTGTAACGCGGTTCGAAAACTACATCTATATACCGATAAACAAACTGTTTAACAAAATGCAATGGAAAGCAGTGTTGCTAAAGGAGCCACTAGCATCTGCTCTGGAGAATCTTCATTGAGTCATTGTCTGAAACACAACAGATAACAACGGCGGCCACCCACCAAGAATCAGACCCACTGTAATAGTCCAGATACTTGCGTTGCTGTGGACAGTGAACCGATTTTTCTGTTTTCTGTTTTCGTCAGGTAGACCCGCCACTACTCAGTACTACAAATGAATGCCCAAAACAAAGCAATGTCAGCTCATCTGCTTTTACCAGCTGGGACATAATATTTTATAGGCAGACAATAAACCTTTTAAACCATGCTGACACATTTGGGGAGGCTGGTTTATAAGCCTGACTGATTATAACAGGCTTTACATGAACGTCATCCCTCCTGAAAGAAGACAGTCTGGGGAAAATTGATGGCATGCTCTGTATATACCCCTGTGTAAGGTGTTTTAGTTTTCTCTATCCCATTTCATCCCATGTTTAGCAGGACAGTTGAGAGGCCTGATATGGACAGCCAATTTGGTATTTTGCTGCAGCCACAAGTGTGGTTTTGTTTATATGTTTTGATGTGTGTGTAACGCGCTGTCATGTGTGTGTGCGTGACTGTGTGCATGTGGTAATTTGAAAGACAGCATGAGAGAGCGAGCGAGAGAGAGAGAGGGCGCACAATAAAACAGGATAGCGGAGTGTGGCCTGCCAAGCAGAGTGCAGATAAATCACAGGATGAATTTTTAATGCAATCTCCCCTAGGCTGCTGGATGTTGCAAAGGAGGCACAGAGTTGTTTTGTTCAGTGTTGCTTGTCCCATCACTCCCAGCCTATTTTGCGACAGCTTTTTGAAGTTTTTGATTGTCTTTTTTTCCCTTCAACTCTTCGTGGTTTCATGTTGCGCTAAAGACGTGTGACATTTTTTCAAACTACACTTCAGAAACTGTTTTGCTTGATATTTATGGGTGGTGATTTGCGTATCTAGGTTGCAGTGTAGGCTTACTCTGAGGGTATTTTGACCTGTGCTGTGAGCTTCCAGACAAACAAACCTTTGTATCTTCTGCAGCTGGCTAAAAAAAAATGTTTAAATCCAGTTTTTCTTTTCACCTCCCCCTCATCTCCTTCTGCAGACTTCTCACCTTTGTTTCCTTTGTTTGTTCACCTTCAGAGGCCTTCTCCGCATCATTTCTCCCTCACCTCACATTCTCTCTTCACATTGCATCGGTGCTGCCATCCAAGTACTCAGCCTGCGCTTTAGGCACATGACTTATTAAAAGTAAAAGCACACAAACACCTTGTCAGGGCCACTGCCTGAACACACATGCGCATACTGTACAGTAATCTTAAATGGTGCCCTAAAAATAATAGGCAATAGACGCAACTATGACATGGACGCGGGTGAGGAATCACAGCCGATATTGCTCCGCCAAGTCTTGTCCTTGGCTTTGGGTCATGTAATTTATAGCAGATTGTTACACAGAGGTGGTATGAGATAAGAGGAGTAGAGAGACAGGCAATGGAGGGGAAAGTCATCGGATTATGATGCTTCTTAAGTGAAGTAGCTGCTCCTGACAGGTTGCGTGTCTGGCCACAACACCTTGGACTGAAAAGGTTTTACTACAAGATCAGAAAGTGGAGGGTGATAGATGGAAGACATTGTGTATTATTTGATTGAATGGGATCTATGTGCCAATTGAATCTATAGTTTTCATGTATGCCTTAACAAAGGGTCTTTGCTATGATATGTGCAGGGGTTTTCTTCCACTGATGTGTGTGTGTTGGCGCAGTTTAGTACACAGTAAGTTGTAAATGCTGTCTAATGTGGTTACGTAACATGGGCCTGCCAGCTGGTAGCCTTCACTGGAGCGTGAAATGGAGTGTAATTGGTAAGTGTGTGGTCTAAAAGCACCATGCAACAGTGGCACATGAAGGTATATGTAAACACACACGCGCAGCGCATGGTGTGTGCTGGTGGCTTTCAGACTGCTGGGATGTAACCGTTAAATACAGTATGTTCATGTCTGCTTCTGGGTCAGTGGTTGATGGGAATTATGTCAGGGACCGGTCTGTTTATTTGAACTTCTTTCATACGTTTGGCTTTTTTTTACAAAATAATGGTTAGTAAGTGGAAGCGTACAAGGCTGCCCGCCTCAGCTCCACTTACACTCGACCTCTGTGCCACTGAGCTTCAAAAGTGTCCTTTGGTAAAACCTATCGGTGACCTACCTGCAGCCGCTGCTTATATCAAGGTTTCCATTCCACAGTGCACTAAAATAGCCTACAGAAATAACATAAAAATAACTTATTCGATCCTGAGACGTTATTATTTTAATACACTAGTCCCTCTACACTAGAAAATAATAACATTGTACTCGCCATGTTATCATTCGATTTCTGGGATGCCGCCGACAATGGCAATATACAGCCTGTCATAGTATAAGACATGAAGAGTCAGATAATCATTTAATTAAAATTTATTTTCCATGCGCTGTCTTGAGTTCCACCTCTGAAAACCTGCTGTAGATATCCTGTCTGATGGTTTTAACGGCAGCACTGACCTTGTCGTAGAAATGTTGCTCTGTTTAGTATAACCTCTAATTTAAATTCTGAGACGCAGCTTCATTAAGTCCAGCACTACAACGCAACTGAAGGTATTGTTTACTTCCGTGGATCAGCTATAGGTCATTATGCCGAAATTTTGCGCAAAGTAATTTTGACACCGGCAGTTGTTATGGATCTTGATCCCTGTGATTTAATTATCATGTGTAATTTATTCTGTTCTCACTCACGCAGGTACACAGGGTAAGGGAACATATTAGGCAGATCGCCTGCAAGTTATGGCTTGGTCACAGTGATATCAAACAGACCGCTCTGGAAAACATTGTTTTTGCAACCGCCATGAAATCTTCACCCGGCCGTCGTCTCAAATCACTCGTGAAACGGTGGAATCCTGCACCAGTTTGTATCTCGGCTCCTAACTCATCGTGTCACTGGTGTAAATGTCTGCAACATTATCCGGCCTCACGCTGGCCTCGGGGGTCGATTCTTGTCACTGAGCCCTCCTTAACTGCCCTGATTTACATGGCGATCAGAGCAGCTGGGCCACAACTCCCCCACGGTCGTGTAGTGCCGGCTCGCATGCACAGATACATAGGCACTCACCTCACATTGTGGTTTATGGCTGCAGAAGCTCCCATTAGTAACAGCTCATAAAATCTGCAACTACTGGTCTGTTAAACACTGCTCCGAGAAGACGCGCAAGTGAGCACACGGGCAGACAAGGATGCACTCAGTTATACAATCGTTTTTACTTAATTAAAAGACAGGAAACTCACATACGTTTGTCATTTTCACAGCTGGCAGGCCACAGTTGTTTAAATTAATCTTTTATTAGTCACAAATGATTTTATTGTAATTTAATTCAGTTACATATTTGGTAATTTATGTAACTATATATAGCCAGCATAACTTAGCTAGGTATCTAAATCACTGGGAAGGGAGGGTAATTCTGCCAAACGTTTGTGTGGCACTCACTACAAACTGAGCTACAACGGGCTGAAAGGCTGCAGTTGTTGTGCAGTGCTTGTTCTCCACTTGGTTAATGGCTTTATCTCACTCACTCCGCTGAAACAGAATGTCACCAGTTCAATTAGGACTGGGATAAAGTGTGTATTATCTGTGTGCCTGTGTGCATATTTGTATGCGTACTTGCATTACTCACGTTATGGGGACTCGCTTCCCTTTTAGGGTCAAAAAGCAAGGCCCCGTAACTCAATCAGTAAATTACAGGGTGAGGACTTTCAGCTTTAAGGTTATGGTAAGCGTGAGACTCTAGGAAATTAATATTAGTCCACGTAATAAAATGATGGAAACTGTATATGTGTGTGTTTGCGCAGGTGGTCCTTGGATTTCAAGTAGATTGATAGTAGCACTCAAGCTACACTATGCATACTACTCGGAAAAGGTCATCTCTCCTCTCTGTGTGTGTGTGTCTGTGTTTGTTACGACGGCTGGTGTGCGGCTCTTTCTGAGTAGATGCGTGTGTGTATGCGTGTAACGAATAAAAGGAAATGTGGGTCTTGGAGATAAGAAGGTCTACTTTGCAGCTTGTTGAGAGCTCCACATGTTGAACTGTGTTATGCCCCTCAGGCTCCGCAGCATAATGTGATAACCTCTGCTGTTTAAAAATGAACCCCATTCTTCAAATTCACGTTACCAAGTAACAGTGTAAACAGTAGTTTTTTTTAAAAGTAATATTATGTTTTTATGTCTAAAAATGAGAAAAGAAAGAAAGAGAGAGGAAGAGATGTACAGGCAAACAAGGCCAAATTAAACTTGAGTGATCAAGGCAGTTAATTATCTGTGGTATGAATAATTCTGTTATTGATTAAACTCGCAGCCCAGATAATTTTCTTTATATGTGCTGCAGTGAATTTTATGCTTTGTTAATAGATTGTAATAAACTCTCGATGTGATTCCACTCATTTAAATAATATGATTAAATCTTCCCTGGTCTACCATTTGACATTTAGCCTCATAAACCGCTGTTCACTGAAATTACACTTAAAGGGATGTAAGCATCTGACATACAATTTATAAAATTGTTTTCACATGAATGTACGGTATATAAGCACCGGGACCCATCTGGGTGAAATTCACTGCAGGATGTAAATCACAAACGCCACCGTTACACCTGCTCCTCTCTCCATCTCTTTTCTTTTCATCTTTGAATTCAGTTTCCACTCCTAGGATATCTTTTTTTCTTCTTTAAAGATTCTCTCCTCTGCTCTTATCTATTCTCTCCTTTCATGGCTTCTGTGGCAGTCTCCTTCTGTTTTCTGTCATTTATCTTCCTTCATGCTTCCCCTGTCTGATGCCTCACACCTGATGTCCCTCTCCTTCTCTGGTTTCCCTCCTTACACCTCCTGGAGAGAGTAGGAGGGGGGGAATGAGAAAGACTGAAGAGCTGACATGAATTCCCAAGGCCAAAATGTCGGATTGAGTTAGGATAGGCTGGAGAGGATGTGAGGACGGATGGTGAGATGAATTTCTGATAGCCGTGTGTACTCGTGCGGGCGCGTGAGTCAGGGTCAGCGACATTAAATGGGAGCTGTCATTGAGTTCAGAATTGATTTCCTTCCCATAAAAGAGATGCATGTTATGCCATTTGCACACATGCTTGTAGTAGAGTGTGTGTTTTTTTTTACTGTACGTCTGTGTACTTTTAATTTTGGATGTATTTCAGTCTCCACCAAGGAGCCCAAAGCCTTGATTTGATGGATTAAACCTCAATCTGTTGCTGAAAGCCACTCTTCAGTGGTGACCTTGCTGTAGACAAAGGGACGGAGAGTGTGTATCTGTATACTTTTGTAATGTATACGGCGATGTGTGCATCCACAGGTCCCAGTGTTTTCTGTGAATTTTAAACAGAATATGCTAAATTAGATTTCTAACGTGATTTCTCATTCTCCCTTTCAGAGGTCCTTCCGTTCCTTCAGTAACGATGACCGCCACGTCATGGCCAAGCACTCCACCATCTACCCCTCCTCTCAGGAGCTAGAGGCAGTCCAGACGCTGGTATCGACTGTGGAGTGCGCCCTCAAACATGTCTCTGATTGGCTGGATCAGAGCAGCGGCGATCTCCACAACCAGTTCGAGAGTCAACCAGCAGACAGCACAGAGGAGGAGGAAAACCCCAGCGACGAGCCCGGCGTTGAAGCTGAGGACTCCAGTGAATGCCACAGGTAGGCAGAAGTAATGCAGAGGTTTTTCATCACCACTCCCATGTGTATCCTAAGGTAACAACCTGACTTCCGGTACTGTCAGTAATTACATGCTGTACCTGATTCCTCAAAACAACCAAAGTGTGAAATTTGTAAGGTGTGTGTTTAGGGATGTCACATGCAGGACTACTTTTCTGTCTGGGAGAAATGCCTTCCTGGAGTTTTGTTCCTTGATTTGGTCAGTCACCCAGCAGAGGCTTCATATCATTTAACTCTCTACAAGGAAGTAAACAAAACATTACTAAAAGTTAGATTTCTGATTGTTGATAAAGGTTTATGGAATAAAGTCCCTGATTGTGAACCTGGACACAAACCTGACTGATAAATTATCCCTTATGCCCCCTTAGAGTTGCACGATACCCACGGTATACACGGTACCCCGCGGTGCCAAATCGTAACGGTTCCTACTATACTAGAAACTGTTGGTATGTCCCACGAAGGACAGAAGCGTGTTCAGTATTTTGAATGCATTCAAACAGTTGCATAAGTGAAAACGGGTAAGAAACTACTATGGGGACTTCCAGGCAGAAGGAAATGATCTCCACCTCTTCGTAGTCATGGTTGGCTATGTCCACTAATCTTTTTATTGTGGTTTCACTATTTCTCATTATGCTCTTGTAATGCCTTGTCTGATCTTATTTTGCAGTGTTAACTGTAACCTTGTATTTTAATCTTTTAATCATGGAGCTACATTCCAAGAATTGTTAGACATTTGCTTTTTATTATGCTGAGAAAAAAATCCTTTTCGTTGGATCTCTTGCCTGGAGTGTAGTTTTATTTATTAGCTGTGACTTAAAATTGTAGATATTTGTAGAATTGAGCATGTAATAGGAGTTATAATAATGCCAAATTATATTAATCCATAACAAGGTCATTTTCTTATTTTAAAGAATTATGTTATGCTTCTTAAGGACTAAGAAAAGATGGAGAAACTGTGTCTTTGGAGGTTTTCAGTTGCAAATTAAAATATTTCTCTTTAAAATCAGGGATTCCAGCAGCGGTGGCGTGCTGTGCGGAGTGATGAGGATTGGCCTAGTGGCAAAAGGACTCCTGATCAAAGGCGACATGGACCTGGAGCTGGTGCTGATGTGCAGAGACAAACCCACACAGACACTGCTGGACACTGTCTGTCTCAATCTACCCACACAGATCGAGGTGAGAGACGCACACATGCACATAGGCAGTCATACAGACCCATACTGTTTTCTCTCACACACACACACAAACATACACACGTTCGCATCTCAGCCTTCCGTTAAAGCCGTGGTGATGTCACAGTCTTCCAAATTTAATCCCAGAAAGTACCATTTTTAGTGCTGCCGCCTCCAAAGTCTGATTAAATGCGTTAACTCTCACCGCGTGGCTCGTGAGCGCGGAGAAAAGCGTTGATAGAGTAAGCGTCAGTCACATATCGACAAGTGAGACGTTGACAGGTGTTTTCGTATGTGTGAGCCATGTGTGATTAATGCTCCGGCCGTTACATCCGTGTCACATTTCATCATTAACAAGTCATGGCACAGACAGAGGCACCTGACATTCATGCATCACAAGATACTTAACACACAGTCAGTGGCATACACACCACGCAGGCTGAAATGTTCCCAACATATTTTTCATCTACTTTTTTTGCTTTTTTTTTTAAATGACCCCGGCACTTGTATTTTATAATCTAGGAATTAAACTATCTACTTTTCCAGTCTCTGTTTAGCCCCTAGGGATTATACTCTTCCTACAGTAAACCCTTTAATTAATTTGTGTTTAGCAATAAATACAAATGTAGTTACACAGCTAGTGAAAAAATGCTCTTTGAAAACTGCCCCGTACATCTACTCTGCTCACAGTTAACATTGTGAGAGGGACATAGAGAAGGAGTGTGTGTGTTTCCTGTGGGTGTGTGCAGGCAGGGAGGTAATCTTATGTTGCAACCCAGTGACCAGAGATTTTGATTTTCTCATCAAAGCCAAATGGGATGTAGATGAGCCCCTCTGCAACTCGCTGCCCACTTAAACAGCGGCCGAATCACCAACGCAGGCACAGATTTCGTCACTTAGGAGGACATCACAATTACTTTGATAACCTGGAGTAACTGTAAGCACAATGGATGCATAACTCCAGCACTTTTTTAATCATAACTATTTACATTAAATAATTAAATACCTTGGAGGGAATTTCATGCAAATAATGTGACTGTATAGACAGTCAGTTCCCCAACAACTTGCAAGAACATGAGCAGCATAAGGTACAACAGAAACCACATGCACTTAAAACGACATTGCATGACTTATGTCGTGTTTTAATTTGCATCCTCTTATCCAGTAATCATGGCTTCATATGGTTTCTCAGTATATGCGTGTTGTTTTTGCATGTGTTAAAATGTGTTGCTATGTTCCTTTGTACATGTATGTCCTGTGTATGCTGACAGAATGATTAACAGTGCATATGCAGGCAGACAATCTCACTAATGAATAGACAGACACATAAACACGTGATAATTACAGTGTCGGTAGCATTCGTATTAGAACCTCGGCCGGCTTTTATCCACACATCAAATGATCTTTTCTCCCTTTGTCTTCAACAGACACATTTATTTGATGATTTTAAAAAAAAAGAGAAAGGAACTGAAACCCCAAATTTTCTGCTGTGATTTCCCTTCCCTGTCCTTTGTCTGCTCTGATATCTGTTGAAGGGTCTGGGCCTAACATAGCTCTGTGTAGAAATAACAGGAGAAAGGGTACCTGCAAGGCTCATCTCTTTCTCTTCCTTTCATGCGCATTTTTGGCTTAATATTTCTGGTATTATGCGTAGTGATGTTGCAGCAGCAGCAGCAGCATACGGCTCTCGTATATTTACCTTCTTCATCTGCACCGAGTCATGTTGTGACCTTGGCCTCTGACCACCCTGTTATGTCTTGTTGGCACATGACAGAAGCTGACAGAAGAGAAATACGAGGTCACAAGCTCCTTGCCTGAGGCGGCCATCTTGGTACAAACGACAGCAGAGCCCAAACTCACACTGAAGATCACCCTCACCTCACCGGCCATGAGGGAAGACGAGGACGAAGAAGAAGAGGAGGAGGCGGAAGACGAGGAGCTGGAGAATGGGGAGGAGGCGGGGGAGGCGGGGGAGGAAGTGGAGGAAGTGGAGGAAGAAGGAGAGGAACATGAAACAAAAAATGGTCCAGGTAGGAAGACTGATTTAAATATTATATCAAATTTGAATGTGTTATTATAGGGCTCAACAGTTTTTTGTTGTTTTTTTCTCAAACAAGAGGTGTGACCTCATTAAGTGATGCTGACACAGGAGAAAATACATGCACAAAGAAAATACTGCAAACACAACCAGAAATATAGCATGTGTCAAGGCAAATCAAGGCAAGGAAGCATTAATAATGTTCTAACCCTTAGAGAGGGACTGTTCCATAATCAAGAAGCCAGGACAAAAAATGCTTAGTCTCCACAAGTGTTGAATTTTGAGTAGGGCAACTAGAGAAGCTCCTGAGAGGCCCAGTGGACCAATGAGGGATCAGTGTCTTACTGACGTGTGTTGGAAGCAAACTGTGTGGCGATTTTAAGGTAGTCAGTGAATCAAAGCCTGCACTGAGTTGGTATGAGAGCTACAGAGTTATTAGTAAATATGCAGAGAATTTGGACTAATTTTAAGCTTGAAGTGGTCTCTTGGATTAAACTTATGTCATGATTTGGCAAATAAATCTGTCACAAGGTAAACATATCCAAATGCCTCAGGCAGCCACAGAGCCCACCACATCCATTTATCTCTAAAAAGACAATTGGTCACTAAAAACATGCAGGACAAATGCTGCTTTCTGTCAGTTCTCCCGTTCACTGACCTCAGAACAGTGTTCCCAGTCAGTTAATATTAGCTGGTAGCACAAAATCCTAACTTTGTCAGTGAGAAAAGAGTGAGGTCAAGGATGCTTTGTGCAGGATGTGAATGTCCGTCCCACTGTAGCGGCAATCAGTTTTTCTGCTATGAAGTCACAAGGCTGCAGCAGGATGTCACAAAGCCAGCAGAACTGGGATCAGCTGACCACCAGCACCTACATTAATAAAGGCAGGAGATGTATCCAGATACATAAAAGTAATGAATGATTTAATATAAATGTATGCCACTCCAACAAGCTCAATTTACTCAAAAGAGTAAAGTAGTAAAGTATCAGAGTACCAAACACACAGGAACCGTCTGGTGTGATGTCTGCTAACAGTCTGTCCCCTGATCCCCTGTTTGCCTGGATAGCAGGAACTGGTTATAATTAGTTGTGGGAGGTGGGATGGGGAAGCAAGGCCAGCAGGCCAACGAAATCAATAACCGAGCAGCAGCAAGCTGCCCATCCATCCTGTGGCACCCGTCCAACTAGACACTCAGGTCTCAGAGAGAGATGAGAGATAGCACGGAGGTTCGCCGTACATCATTCCGCATGCCTCAGCAAGACGGGGAAGAACGCTCATATTTTCTCTCCAGCACAGCAGGAAGAGCACGCAGTCTTACACACACATGTTCCCTTCCACCGCAATCCACACGCGCGCACGGCCGTATTTTCTACCTGACGTATGAAAATACCTGTCAGTCTGGGGATCTAATTGCTCGGATTTATGGGGGTCATATTTTAAAAGGCAGGGTCTAATACTTTTTCACATTAACACGTACATCAGCAGGCACAAATGCCAGCGCTGCTGTCCAGTGTCACTGCCTCTTTTAGCTCCGTTAAGTCTGTGGCTGCTTTTGCTTGTCAGAACATTATTAGCAATTTATTGGGGTTAAAATATCTCTGGAAGACACGCGGACACACGCAACAACAATATGGAACATATGGATGTTAAGAATCAAAAAGCCATCTGCCATCTGTGTTTGCATGTGTGCAGAATGTTTCAGTGAACTATTTGATGTTGTTAGCTGGATCAATAATGCCTTCTGATTTCATGTCAGGTAATCAATATATTGATTTAAAATGGTGCTTTTTTTCCATTGGGTAATTTTTTTATGTCACTTTTTAAGTTGTAGTGACTGTGTTTGATTTAAATATTTAAATTACAGTTTAATATCTGAAACAGTATAGGTTGGGCACGCATATGTATTGCATGTATGCGTGCACTTTACGGGCTGATACAGCTCAACGGCTTTGTGCGGTCACAGGGGCAGGGAGTGTCCTGTGACAGTAAATTGGAGGAGGCACGATAGCAAAGGAGCTTTTTCTTTCTTTTTGTTTTTTTGTTTTTTTTAAATGAGAGCGAGGGACAAGACGGCATCAGCAACGCAGACGTGCTGAGTGAGGGAGCGTCCAGCTGAGCGTTTGAGAGAACAGTGGGAGGACAAGCGAGAAGAGAAAGACTATAATGATCCACTAGCAGCAAAGCGGTCCCACATGCAGCTGGGATCTCTCCGACAGACCTCAGGAAACATCGTTACACGTCACACAGAAACAGACGAACACACCTCTCCATGCTATAGATAGAGGAAGAGCTGCATTTCACTGCGAGTGGTTGTCCTGCTCCTTATTAGACAGATTTCAAGTTAACACCTGATGAGGAAAGGATTTGCTTTTTACGGGAGAGTGATGAGGAAAATATTTACCTTCTTGTGTTTTCACAGAGACCCAAAGGACTCTTTTTGTTTTTTCTACCTCCAGTAGTTCCCGCACATAATAAACCCCTCTTTGGAAACCCCATGTAACAGCACCCATTCATACACACCTGCGTTTGATTCAGCTTGCCTTGCATATCGTAGACTTTTTGCTTATTCTCAAGTAGCAGAGTGACTCGTAGCGTAGCAACTCAACCAACCTGGTGTGTTGGGCTGTATGAATCAAACGCTCACATATGAAAGTATAAGAATGCTCCTTTACCAGCCACAATGCTCTGACTAAACCCTGCCTTGATCCCTCCTGTTTTGTTTTGGGTCAAACTATCTTAGAACTTTTATTTATTTATTTATTTTTCTTTTCAGTTCTACTTTAGGAGCGCTTGATTCTGTGTTTGCCTAGACAGGTTGTTAAATTGCTTTCTCTGCACCATTTCTCCGTGAGCCTGTGAAATCAAGTGCACCTTAAGTAATCAAGAAGAAAAGCAAAGTCCTATTTTGACTCCTGCCTGGCGCAGACCGGATCAAAATAAATAGAATCCTCTTCAAATACGTACAGGAGAGATTGATTTACCTTGCTGGGCACAAGGAAATGACTGGATGTGCCCCAACAGAGCCCACTCACAGTAAATCAAACACTCCTTAGGTATTTGTGTGGTGTATGTCTGTGGGGGGCTCTCCATCCCACAAAGTTGCCTCTCCCGTTGAGACCCTGGTTGCTCTCCCTTTCACTGATTTGTCAGTAACTGGTAAACTACTGTTGAACGGCGTGTGTTATTTTCAACACATCTATGAGTCGGAGGGGCGTTGGATCCATAACAACATGTGATGCAGTCGGCACATGTCAGACTGATCACGGTGTTGAGAATGACACGCTGTTTAAAAGGCCGCGATGAGTGTTCATCGCAGATCTGTGAACTGCAGAGAGAGCGAGCCATTCGTACACGGAGAGAGGAACTTTATGGCATGAAAAGCGCCTTGTATGTACCAAAATATCCATGCCTGTGTGTGCGTGCGTGCGTATGTTTTCACGCTCGCTTTCAAGCGTGTCCACATACATCCGCGCACACAACACTCAGACACACACAGTCGGATGTGACGTGTGTGTGTGTTTTACGTTCTCTATATTGGGTTGTCATTGTTTTGTGGCAGTGTTGGGTGCTGCTGCGCAGAGAGTGGAGGCTGAGGAGGAGGAGGAGGAGGAGGAGGAGGGGGAGGTGCTGGATAGACACAGATGTCTGTTGGCCCTGGCAGCGCTGCGACACGCCAAGTGGTTCCAGGTCGGCACCCACTCACTTCCTGTCTTCGTGCCCTGTGCTTATTGTAGCCTGACGATCCACCCGGAGGGGAAACACTCACTGTTATCTAACACGGTGGTGCTTATCGTGCCCACTCACTTTAGGCTTATCAAAACCAGAAATTCAAATTTATACATTTGTACGAACATAAATTGGAATGTATATCTTGGAACAATTATAAATATTCTGATAATTAACTCCACATATGATTCTATAAATCATACGTTTAGCTATACACATTTTTGATCATACACTGTGTATGAACTGTGAGTGTAAGAGGTATCATAAGGCTACAAAAGCAATGGTTGACACTTGTTTTTCTTTTTGGCTATTATGTGAACCTGCCTGCTCTGTACAGTATGTCAATGCTTTCCCTTGATTCTCCTCCCATACCCTTCCCCATCCATCTCCCGACGCACTTACCTTACTGACAGAAAGAAACCTAATTCGTAAAACAATAAGTGCAGATTTTTAGTGAGCTGAATTCAATGTTTAGAGTTCTAAACATATCCCAGACTGTTGCCTGTCTGCGGGGAGCTCACGCAGAGTTTTAGAATCAGTTTCACTATTAGGACTATTTTGACTGTGGCTTTGTGGTGTAAAGTAGGCCGCTATCTGTTTGTGTCTGCACAAATGCCACTCCTCTTGTGCTCAATTTGTTTCCTTCCGTCCTCTTTCTGTTTAATCTTCCCACTTGCCTCCCTCTGTCTTTCCCTCTTCACCCCTCTCCATCCGTCTCTCAGGCTCGAGTGAACGGACTCAAGTCCTGCGTTATCGTTCTCAGGATACTAAGAGACATGTGCAATAGACACTCCATCTGGGAACCCCTCAAGGGATGGGTGAGTCTTTAGGAAAAGTCACCTGTGTTTGTGTTAATCCTATAAAATGAAAAGGAAGCGTTGAGACTTTTTTCTACTTTTATTTTCCCACCTGTAACTTTATTTATTATTCATTAATGAAATTATTCTGAAATATGAATCATCCATAAATAAACAGATTTACGATATATATTTGTTGAATATCTGTCAGTCTGACTCCGTACTAAGTTTGAAACAGCAATCTCGAATATCAGCCCCAGTTGATTTGGAAACACCTGTAGTTACTGGAGGCAATAATTGGCTTTTTTCCATCAGTCTGTGAGCAACCGTGATCTGATTGTATGCTTCACACGGCATGAGTCTCTGAACAGCAGAGAGCAGTGAAAGCAGCTTGTTAACTCGCTGAGGTGTGCAGCTTGTCGCCTGCAGCTCTTTACCTAACAGCTCACCGTGGCTGCTCTTTCTTGCTCCGTTTACTCCCTGAAATATTTCAAAGTGATCTGCTGTTAAAAAAATGACCTTGTTGTGGTGAGCAGTAGCAGCGCAGTGCTAAGCTCACTGATAAAGACGTTAAAGATCTGCTGCGACTAAATTAAATGTGAAACTGCAAGAGTGGGACGTGTTCGGTTTGCATTACAAGAATTCTCTGAACGCATCGGCTCTTGTCTGATGACGATTCAGCATTCTGCATTTTTATCCAGATCTCTGTTTACAACAATTACATCAGGACCATCTTAATACAGCTATTTTTATCCTGCAAATGCTGACACAGAGTCCCAACTCATAATAATGCAAATATATACGTATTGCAATAATTGAATTCGTAAGTCATAGGCTCAGTCACCATTATGTTACATTAGCATTCATTTCACTTACGTAAGCCTGTGTAAAAAAGGGTAAACACTCAGTTTCTCTTTTGTTGCATGCTCATCTGTGTTTACTATGTCTCATAGCCGTTAGAGCTCATCTGTGAGAAGGCCATCGCCACCTGCAACAGACCTCTCGGGGCAGGAGAAGCGCTGCGTCGAGTCATGGAGTGTCTGGCCTCAGGCATACTGCTACCAGGTATGTTGGCATGATTTCTGTATGAACATTACCTATGGCTGAGTCGACAATTACCGCGTGTGTTTACATGCGAATTCTTGGCATTGCCGGTGAGCAGAGCTATGGAACATGCTCAGCTTGCTTACATGAGCAGATTCATCGCAGCCCTGCTTTGCACATTTTTGAGCCGCTTCTGTAAGAGAGGTCGCGACATTATCGGTGACCCAGCAGGGCACAGCTGTCTGAGGCTCGCCGTCATTAAGAGAGCATCTTAATGAGGGGCAGCTGAATGCTGTGGATCCTTCGGGAAAATGTCTTAGCATAAAGCTGATTTTCATTTTACAAATATTGCTTGTGTCGTAAAGCCAGTGATGTCCTTCCAGACTCAAGCATAAGTACTGAGAGTAGATTTTTTAAAAGCAGATTAGAGTTTAACAAAATGCAAATAAAAGCAGCTCATGTTTAATTCACAGGTAAAAATGTATGCTGCATCGACGAGGGAATATTTATTCACCTACAGTATTCAAATTGAATACAAATGAGGTGCAATTACAGGTTGAAGATTAGATTTATCTCCGTAAGGATTCCCACTGTCACTGCTGTCATGACAGTGAAACCCAATTAAGTGCTGCTGCAGTGTCAGGACATAAGGTGACAACAGGTGATTTATTTTTATGTGTGTGCCTGTTTCATCTTCTGTTGCTTCGCCCAGGTGGTCCAGGTTTACATGACCCATGTGAGAAAGAGCCAACGAACACGTTAGCCAACATGACCGACCAGCAAGCTGAGGCCATTACCTACAGCGCACAGGTACACACGCACACACACGGTGCAGCTTGAAGACAGTGTCGTTATCAGCCCTACTTACCCTGATCTGTCAGTGTGGAGGAATCAGTAAGCAACAGACCTATTACCAGACAGGAAGACCTCATCACCACCCCAAGCATCTGCATGCACACACACACACACAAGTGTCTTCAGAAAGAGCCGTGTGGTGCCGCATTTAAATGATTGGTGTGGGAAAGTATTGCCGTTGCGAGCCATAAATCCATCCCTGACACCCTGAGGACAGTATTTGCGTGCATACGCTGTCACGTCCTTCTTCACACACACACACTCGACTGAGCAGGGCAGCCTCAGAGCCGCATGGCTTAGTGAATCCTGCCGTCCATTTCCTTTGAAGGCAGCCTGAACGAGGCTGGAATGTCAATGGGGATAATTGTATTGGAGCAGATACAAGAGCAGATAGGAGAGAGGGAGCTGTTCTGTCAATGAGCTACACCGGGCGTCATGAATATCTGAGACACTCTACCTCCCTAATGGATTTATATTAGCAGAGCCACTGTGGGCCATTTGGTTATCTGTTTGCCTATGCAGATTGAGACTGATAAGTCAAAGTAAAGATAAATCTTTATATCTGCTGGTGGCGTTCAAGCTATATTGGGAATTAAACGCAGAAGTCATTTTTTGAGTAGTTTTATTGCTTTGTGTATTTATGTACCTGCACAGTAGATGCACAAGTTGGCCATGTGCTTCTGCGTCTGGATAGGGCTTTCTCACATTCGTGAAGTCGAATGTCACTCATGGATGTTTTAGTTTAAGGCCACATCTCTGTCCTGCTCGAGTGCTGCAGCTTCACCTCTAATTTAATAAGAACTCCATCTGTCCATAATCCAATACCACTTATCCTTTAGAGGGTCGCAGGTGGCCAACACTGGCCAAGAGGCATAAAACTCTACAGCAGAATTTAAGAACCAAATGTACATTATTGATCAGCCATATGTGATCTGTCTCAGATATATCTAGTAAACTGCACAGCACTGATTTGAAGTAAGTCATCACAGTTTAAATAACAAATGAAACACCTTAATTTCACACTGTGTGTTTATTACGAGATGTGAGTGATGATAATAAAAGGTTTAGGGATAATATTGTAAAGGATCATTACACCAATTTTACACATAAAATCCAGTGTACTTGTCATAAGAAGTACTCACCTGTTGTAAAACTATATTTATATTTAAGTAAGTGGAATACTAAACTTCTTAAATACTTAAAATGGCATAACTGTACTGGTAATCAACAGGACATGTTTTAATATCAAATCTGTCTTTGATTTATATGCTCAGCCTTCTTTATCTGTCTGCATTCAACAGCACGCTCTCAGGCTCATGGCGTTCGGACAGATCTACAAGGTGTTGGAGATGGAGCCTCTCCCCTCAAACAAAGCGTCACAGAAATATCCATGGTCTGATAAAGACGGTGTGTACCCATCTACCTGCATGACTGCTCGCCTCTGATCCCTTGTCTCGGCCGATGTTTGTCTTTCTTCCACACGTCTTTCATTTCAGTCTGCGTCTCTGTGTATCTGATTATCTCTTTTCAGGCTTTTGGTGAACAGGAATTCATTTTTCACTGTGTTAATCTGTCTGACGTCATGTCTGTCGGCATCTCTGCCCCTTTTTCTCACATCGACACCACAACATGCCTGGGTTCAGTTACACTTTCTGGGTCAGACAAGAGCTTGTCAAATCGTTTCACACTTGACATGACCTTTCTCTCTGTATTAGGTGTTTTTTTTTTCAGCACACTACCACTGGCAGCTTCGTCAATAAGGCTGGCAGAAAAGAACTTTTAAAAACGAGACAAGTTTATCGTATTTTTCCTCTCAACATTGATAACGCTGTCTTTAATGTCACACAGAGGACAAGATACCCACGGTGAAATCGCTTTAAGTGCGTTCTTTGTGTAGGAATGTTTCCGCTTTTGCTTACATAAGAGAAAAGACTCAAGGAAATCTCATAAGATCTTGAGCTGGCACATTTCCAGAGTGACTTACATCGAAAAATCGACTGGGGCCTTTTGGTAGATCATGATGGCAACATGGAAAATTGCCAGAGCGTTTACAGATCAAGGTGCATGTAGGAAAGGAGCTTATGTATTCCTTTGAAGATTGACTGTCCGCCTGTCAGTTCTGTTTATTTTAACTCGGGGCTTATCCACCTTATGCTGGTTCTCATGTATCGTTTGTTTTCTGCAACATTTCCTCCCTGTGTTTCTGTCATACACAAGTGCCTTTGTGTACATTCACATAAACATCTCCTGCAGCTATTGATCGATCAGTAAGTCTCTCTCTCTCTCTCTCTCTCTCTCCCTTTCAGGCTTAGGTCTGAAGAGGCCGTATGAGGATGGAGGGATGGATGACAAGGACCTCATCAAGAAAATGAAGAGGAATCTGAGAAAAGGTACGTTTCTTTTTCCACTTTTTATCGTCCCTGGCCCCAGTTATGTTTAATGCTATTCAGAGTGTGTGGGCATACAAATAGGCAATCTTTTTCCTGTGTTTTTCTTTGTCTTCCTTTATCCCTTCACCACTTAGAGGCAGATCAGGGGTATTGATTTCTAACATTTTAGTAGGCCACCCAGCCATCCCTAGCTCTTTCTTCATACATGGGGAAGATGCACCACTAATGGAGGCAGAGAGGCATTTCTAGATACAGGCAAACGCAAAGAAAGTGATTTAAGTAGAAACGACATCAAAGGGCAGCTTTATTAATCATGGTAAATGGTAAATGGTCTCGCTTTTATATAGTGCTTTTCTACCTATTGGTGCTCAAAGCGCTTTACAGTCACAGACACGTCTACCCATTCGCTCACACAACCACACACTCAATCATGAAAATGACTGTCTGAAAATCACTAGAAAATATGTTTTATTCTCTACGTTATGTCTGGAAATAGTTACACTCTGTGAACCATGATTAAATCTAACCTAATCTGCTCTCCTTTTTGTCATCTCCCAGTCCTGGATAGTAAAGCCATAGACTCCAATCAGCCAATGAACGCCCTGATGCGGTTGAACCAGATCCGACCGGGGCTGCAGTATCGCCTGCTGTCCCAGTCGGGGCCGGTTCACGCTCCGGTTTTCACCATGTCTGTGGACCTGGATGGAACCATTTATGAAGCATCTGGATCCTCCAAGAAGACCGCCAAGCTCCACGTTGCTGTCAAGGTAACTGGACTATCTAACATTTCTTTTTGGTCCTCTTTCATTTATTTCTAACGTAATTTGGACATATTCGTAACAGAACAATTAAAAAAGACCTTCTAGAAATAAAAAAAAAAAAAAAAAAGATTTCAAACCTAACCTGATTTCATCTGTGCGTGCTCGTTGGTGTGTGTTTGTGTGTTGTGTGTCTGTGTGAGAGGAAAGATGGAGGTGGGCAAATCCGTGTAATCCCAAAGTGGTTGTGAACAAAGAGGCTCTCCAGAGCACAGAGCTGGGATAATCCACTATCCGCTCCATTCCCATAAAAGGCTCTTTCTCCCTATCTCTCCCTCTTTTCTATTCTCCTTCTCTTCACTTTCTTTCTTTCACCTTTTGATCTGTCTTTCGCTCCCTCAGCTTCCCTCTGTCGCCTGTTCTCTCTCACACACACTCTCCTCGCTGTAGCGGCTGTTTCAGCAGCTGCGCCACAATCACCTATTTGGGTCAAAGACTTGCCGTTGTCCCTTTGTCCTCTTCCTGGATATTGTTCTAAACCACTTTGCTGCCCCGTTTGCTGTCAAGGAGTTTCAGTAGCGTTATGCGACTCCGTACAGCTTTTCTATTGTCTTACTTTTACTGAAACATTGTGTGAATTAAATCAGACTTTGCCGCATGCAGTCCGCTGCAGTGTTGCTGCTTCTTAAAGCGATTTCAAGTCATTACCGTGCTACTTGACGCTTATTACCTGGCTAGCTTTCTGCCTCTCCAAGCAAAGCCGACATTAATGTATTGGTTTTTATGAAATTATTTTCATATCACAAAATGTATCCGATGTTATCTCATTAACTAGCAAGACTGTCGTGTTACTGCATAGTAAACAACAAAATTATATTATTATATGCAAAAATGTCTGCTTAACTATAACACATCCTCATTTTTCATCGTCTTCCCTCTCAAGGTTCTCCAGGCGATGGGCTACCCGACAGGTTTCGACTCAGACCTGGATCCCATGAGTTCAGACGAGAAGTCGGACGGCGAGGGGAAGAGCGAAACGTCCTCGCACACAAGCAATAACCCGACACACTCCTCAGACAGTTCCAACACGCTGGAGGTGGGGACTCAGAAAAGTGTCACCAAACTAATGCATACATTCAGTTCTAATGCTTTTAAGTTTGAAAAGCTTTGATAGCACATTAAGCTTCTGAAGTCAGTGTGGTTTAAGAACACGAAGTGCGAGCAAGCTCAGTTAAATCTTGATAGATGTATGCAGTCATGCTCTGGTAATCCTATTTCTGGCCTAAGGGCAATTTTTGCATATCATGCTCCCAGGTTTACTGTCCACATTCATTGTTTTCTAATAAACCAATGAATGTGGTTTTAAATGAAATAACTTTGACAACTTTTCACACACCAGGTGCGAACTCAGGGTCCCATACTGACAGCGAGCGGAAAGAATCCTGTCATGGAGCTAAATGAGAAGAGACGAGGCCTCAAATACGAGCTCATCTCTGAAAGTGGAGGCAGCCACGACAAACGCTTTGTTATGGAGGTGAGAGTTGCATGTCCACAAGCAAACAAACGCACACGTCCATGATCATGGAGTGATAACATATGAACAAAATAATGTAGAAAAGTGTTTTAGTTTTACATGTACATTTGGCCATACACTTTAACCAGGGGGAGACACATGTGGTGTCTAAAATGTACACTTAGAAACAGGCTGATCACCTGGTAGAGTCAATCAGTCAGCCTGGTTCCTGAGGCAGGCCTGCTCTCTGCGGGGTGTGCTGTTTCCCGACATGCCTGGTTGCTCCATCGCTCTGCTGATTGATTAGAAGGCCTGCTTGACAGCAGGGCATCACTAAACAAGCTGTCCTGTTCAGCAAGACTTGCTGCCTGAGTCACTGAGGACTGATAAACACATGAATTTTTGGCAACATTATTTTGGCTTTGACAGAATTGCAACTTTAAAAAATAACCAGTTATACAATAAAAACAGAGTATGTTATGGAGGCCCAAAATGAAGAGCCTTACTTTTGTCTAACACTCATCATAAAACACATTGGAATCCACATTTAACATTTTGTTTGTGTTTGCATGTCAGGTGGAGGTTGATGGACAGAAGTTTCGTGGGGCAGGCCCCAACAAAAAGGTAGCAAAGGCCAGCGCTGCTCTAGCAGCTCTGGAAAAACTCTTCTCTGGTCCCAACGCAGCTGCAAACAAGAAAAAGAAGATATTGCCTCAGGTAGGGAGACACTCACTTTATAGTGCACACCAAACAAACAGGGCCAAGACATCAACAAACCATCAAATCACTCTATTGTATTCCATTTTAGAGCCAGATAATGATTGCTGTTTAACCCATTTTCTGACCACTTCTCTAAAGCAGTCGGACAATTTGTCCGCTCTGTTCCACCATCAGTAATCAATAACACTGTGTACAACAAGTTTTAACAAGTTTAGCAGATCAATACTATGCAGTTACCGTCTCCACGCTACCTCTTCTTTTGTCAATAAGGCTGTATGCTAACAGATTTGTGTAAAATGAGGACATAATGTGTTAGAACATTGTCTTGGTGTGTTTGATTTCATGTTTCCTGTGCGCCATATTCATCCACACACATCTGTCTATCTGTGTGTCATGATGCTTGAAAGTTTCAGTTGTGTAATACTGTCATGTCTGTGTTCAGACTAAAGGAGCCCTGGCCGCAGCAGCAGCAGCCTCAGCAGTAGCAGCTCAGGTAGCCAGAGGAAGAGGAAGAGCAGCCCTCGCCAGGGGAGCTTTCGTCAGTGCAGCAGCGCCGGGATATGTCACACCAGGTAGTGAGAGGATAGTTGCCATATTGTAAATATAACATCTGCAGTACATATACATCTTAAATTACAACATATATAGATTCCTCTGTGGGTGTGTAGGAGGACATTTTGGTCTTTGAACAGAATTTTTTATGAATTTTAATATTTGTCATGATGGTATTGTGCAAAAGTGACCTATTCTTTTATTGTTGGCTTTAGCGGTCTGACATTTTCTTATGCTTTAGGCTCCTTTCATTTTGCTTTGCTAAATAAACATCCCCGATGTCCCTCCAGTTGTACTGGAAATACCACATGCTTTCTCACACCCCCTACAGTAACCTTCAGGATAGTGGTGACATTAACGCTGTTAACGTGACTGCTTAGCAACACATTGATAAACCGTGTTAACAGGAAATAACACAACATTGACAGGTACTTTTTCCTTTGTCCTGAAACTCTTTGTGGTTCAGCTACGTGTTTATTTCGGTTATGTAAGAACACACCGCCCAGTCTGGTCTCTTATTCTGAACCCACAGCTGTCCGCTAGAATTCAGGAAGGCCAAAACAATCATCTAAAGTTACTGAAGATGTTGAAAAGTACAAGTACGAGTACAGAATTAAACTGACCTTCTAACCTCTTCCCCCACAGGCTTCGGGACGCCGTACGGCTACAGCCCCGCTGCTGCAGCAGCTGCTCCCGCATATGGTACGTGCTTTTTCTCTGTCCATTCCTCATCAATTCATCCCATTTGTGTCCTTCCTCCCTTGCTAACCATTAGTGTGTAGGTTTAAGTTACACCTCCACGCCTTCTTTTCTCCCGTTTACTGCTTCAATTTTTCCGCCTTTCTCAAAGTGACTTGATCCTATTATAATCCAATGATGGTTTTAGGGATGACACACAATGCCTGTTATATACAAAGCTTAAACTCTCGGCTCTGTGTTGGCGCGCTTCAGTCAGAGCTGTCTGTGCTTTGATAATTGTCCACTAATTGTCTGCTTACCCTTCATTTTTTTAATCTGCTTGTTGCCTTTCACACCCTCATCTCTTACGGTTGGACCACTGTTCTGTCAGTAAGACGCTGTTGTCGGTCTAAAGCTCTGATCAGTCCTTCGCCTTCGCATATCTTGAATGAAGCTAAAAGAGGAGAACACTTCACAATAGAACAGCCGCCTCAGATTCGATATACAATTGTTCCTGGACTTATAATAACCTAGTCACAGTGACTGTACTGCAACACACTCAGTTCTGTTCAGATTAGAAGAACGCATTGTAAGGTCCTCGTATTTACCCTTTGTTTTTAGGGCAGGGCTGCAGGCCAGCTTTCCTACTGAAGTACTTCTCATGACTTGTTATTCCTGCTGAGGGGTTTTCATGTCTTCACTGCTGCACACAGAAATATAAATACATTTATAGGAGAAAACCTATGCTAATCTTTGACCTTTAACAGCAGGCTTTGGACCAAAACCCACTCCATACGTCTCACTGTCACACACAGCAATATGTACCTCAACAGACTCAGCCTTGTTTAGTTTGTGTACCCGTGTAGCATTAGGAGGCCTCTCTGTCAGTCCTGCTGCTTGGAGTTTGAATGGGTCTTATGTGTTGGGAGGAACTGGTCTGAGGCCCCTGGCCGACATTTAGCAACCCCCTGAGAAGCCAGCTGCCCTGAATATGAAGTGCACCTCAGTTTATGTGTTTATAAATGCTGGAACTCAGAATTAGTATGGAGTGTTTCATATCCATGGCATCCACACAGATATTTATTTTTTTACATGTCATTGTGACAGCTATGTTTACTGGAATAGTTCGGTGAAATACTCACCCACAAATTTCATCTTAAGCCATTCAATAGATTGTGTCATAACAGATCACTGAAAATCAGTATTAAATATATACGTGATTAAATGTTCTGTATCTTCTGTGGGCATGGTAACACCTAAATCAATGCTCCTCTGCCCTGTTACTCATCAGTGCATGTCACGTACCCTTGCTTGTATAACCAGCCCTGTGCTTTAACCTGAGCTGTGACCTCCCACAAGTAGGTAGGAAGTTCACCTCATGATATTTGAAAAAAGCTAGACATTGCAGCTAGTGTTATCCTCAGGCTGAGTTTCTGGAGCTAAATGTTTCTTCATCGCAATTTAGGTTTAATACAGGTTAAGACCTTGATTATTGTAAGGTCATTGTCCCTGTCATTAAATTCATGCATGGTAAAACACAAAGGAACCAAATGCATGTTCTCATGGTGGAAGTGAGTTGTTATAATGTAGAGCTGCAGGTGAGGATGCAATTGGAAATATAATAATTTTTCTACACGGGCTGTAAATTGCAAATGTTAAATCCACTTTCCGATTAACCAAAAAGTCTGTACACAAATCTAAAAAAGTATGTGGGTCAGCCACAGAGGGGTTTTAGTTTCGGTGAGAGAGGATAACAAATGCACATGAAAACTGGTGGAACTAGTCCTTCATACTTTTGATACATGCTTCCTGTTTCCTGCTTTTTCGCTGTGCTGTGCTTTGCTGCTTTGGGATTTCTTTGAGGCAAATACTAAGTATGCTGTAGAACTCACGAACACAAGAGTATTATGTCACAGGACACACAACGTTGCATCACAAAATGTGGCACATTAAGACATAGACCCCAAATATCTATCACAGGGATTAGAACATTATAGGATTTGTAGTATTATATATAATATTATTAACAATGCTGAGATCTGGGAATGTGGGCCCACACTTGAAAGAACAAATCCCTAGATAAGCCACACTGATTTGAAAGAGAAAACAAGACTTTGACCTGCGGTACGAGTAGTAGATTTGTGCATACAAGTATAATGTGGAGTTATTACAAATTTTAAAGGGCCAGTGTGTAGGATTGAGTGGCATCTAGTGGTGAGATTGTGGACTGCAACCAATTTACACTTCGCCTCTCCTGAGAAAAAATGGCACCTAAAACCCTCTCTGTAGTCAGTGTTAAGTTTGTCAGTTCTGGGCTCCTGTAGAAACATAGCTGCTGCCTGTTTATATGAAGGTCTCATTCTGAAGTCTCCAACACACCAAAGAACTACAGTAGCAAAGGCTGACTGTGGCGTAGCCTCATGTCACCTGTGTCTGGACCAAAAAGTTCCACTTGAACACACTGCAAAGACTGCGGCCAGCTGGCACATACGTTGTACGCCCTTGTGAAAGAAATGTGGCAGTAGTCTGTACTCGACATTCAAAAACGGGAAATGGGAAGAGCTATAATTAATCCCACCGATTCAACATGCTGAATCAAATGAAAAACCGCGGGAAGTGTTCGACTATCGCCAATGGTAGGCCACACAGCGCAAATATTAAGGTAACAGACGCTCAACAACAGCCCAACACCGGCAAACAGCTGGCTGTCGCGGCCTTAAGCCAACAGACGTACAATGATTTGTAGTTCCAGGTGATTATACACCTAGGAAAACATAATTATAAATATTACATTCATTTTCTGCCAGTCCCACATACTGGACCTTTAAGTTTTGCTCACTGTCAAATCCAAAATAGTTGTCCTCAATCTGGAGTCACTGTTGGCTGGTTGACAAACTGTCTGTGATTTGTACTGATGGTAACGATGCTCCAGATCTCAGCAATTAGCCCAGGTCAATAAAACTATGTTTTCACTCGAATGAATAGAAATTATTACTAATCTTTAATTCTATCCATTTGCATTCCTCGCTTCAACTCCCCTCTCTCTCTCTCTCTTTTTCTTGGCCGCTCTAACCACTAATGAAGGCTGTCAACTCGTGTACACACATTCCTGCTTGTTCTCACACACTTGCACTCCCCCCTCTGGGAGCCCTGCTTTTGAAGTGTGAGGGGTGTTTGTTTGTTGGACACTAACAGCCCAGTGTGTAGCGTAGTGAGCACAGAAACTCTTGGTTATTTGTTGCCCAGGACTCATGCAGAGCTATGCTCTTCTCATGTCTCCCCTCTAGGTTTGCCCAAGAGAATGCTTCTGTTGCCTGTCATGAAAGTGCCCGCCTACCCCGTCCCCCACTACTTCTTTTAGCACAGGAGACATACATACCAAATGCACCTAGCCTTTTTTCTAGAAGGGAAACTTTTTTCTACACTATCAGTGATGGGGATTCAGGACTTGAGCTGAAGATTTTAAAAGCGTATGTTTCTTTGTTGTTGTTTTTATTTCATTTTTTTTTTTTTTTTTTTGATTTCTTAATGTTTCTGCAGGTTTAAGTTCTTAAAAGATAAGAAGAAAACTTGAAGGATTTGTACTGTGAATTGTTACCTCATTCTTTGAGTCTAAATTATATACAGTTTACCAGCCTTTTTTTGTTATTTTGTTCATTCTTTGCTGAGAAGAGGATATCCTTTGCAATATGATACACAAAACACGCATACTCTGTGTAAAAAGAAAATATTGTGAGCTGTGTATAGGAAGAAATCGATAATGCTGAAAAATGAATAAAGTTTATCTCTAATAAAAAGCTGAACGTGCCTGTTGTATATCTGATGTAAAGGCTTTCAGCTAATAATGAGAAACTTGATGTGGCAGCACCTTTTTGCTCTGGACCGAATTGATACGTTACGGAGCAGTTATGACACCTAACCTGTGGAAAGATTCGCCCAAAGATCAAACCTGTGCACACCGCTGTCACCGGAGAATATCCGAACATCACGTTTTAATATTCCGCCCTCATACATTCACAGTCAGAATTTCAGTCTTTCCACGTACCGCAGCACCTCTCGATAACATCCTTTTGACCTTCAGCTTATAGACATTCAGAGGAAATGGCAAGAAGACAAAGGATGAATTTAAAAAGCTCTTGTTAGATCCTGTGTCTTGCATTCAGCTGCACGATCTCATTACTGTATGTGGATTAATGTTTGGCAGGTTTCTCGCTGATGTCAGAGGAACTGTCTACAGTACATGGGGAGTTTTTATTTGTTGTCATATGAGCTAGAAAATCACACCCCCGGTCTTTTTTGCACTCTGTACGTGAATTCATTTGCATAAAAATAATAAAGAAAGAAAAAAAAATTTTCCTCATGTTTAAACCTCCATGTTTTTCATCTTTCACATCTGAGTGGTTAAATCGCGTTGGTCGCAAACATGGAGAATCAACACCGTGTTTTGTTATCTTTTCATTATCTCAGAATCATTGCTCTATTTGTTGTGTTTGCTCATGTACCAGCACCAGCTGAATCAACCAAAACCTGCGCTCAAAACTATCGTCCATGACGAGATCCCAGTGATGACGAGCCTAATTTTAAGATTAAAACCAAATCCTGGAGAATTAAATCAAACTTTACCAAAGAGTAAAGCAGAAACTGAAGCTTACTCCATCAGTGGCAGTCAACACACAGTTACTCTGGCCCTTCACCACGTCTTGCTCATCCAACCAGCGAGTGAAAACCCTCTTGACGACGTCTCCATGGTTACGGCTATGAGGCGCAGCCATTGGATGAGGGGACCCAGTGTCTTGTCCAATGGTTGGTTTATCTCCACTGAGTTGTTTTAAAGTTTGTCTTCACCTGAACTTCAATCTCAGTACGATTGAAGATTATTTCCATGTGTTGCGTTGTGTGCTTTTTAGTTTTGCTATTCTTTTGATTTACGTTGTATTGATTTGAATGCACCTGAAGCCACACAGAGAGCATTAGCTTTACAAAGATGGCTTAGCTGTGTCTCATCTCACTTTCAGTCATTACAGATTTGTGTCTAGAAATTCTGCAAATATCTGATATTTGTAATTAGAATTTTCTTTCAGCTTCAGCTTTATGTCCAAAATATTAAATTAATAGGCTAACATCTGGAGAGACATGCTTATTGGCTTCCTAGCACTTTAAGCTAATTAGCTTAGCTTAGCTGAGCATAAAGACTGTAAACCTAGGGAAACGGCTAGTCTGGCTAAGTCAGGCAACTCACAAGATACAAACTCTAAAAGAATATCTGAATTGAAATCTAATGTAAGTGACTTGATATTATAGTAGAGACCAAAATATCCCGACTTTTAGTCCATAGCCCGAATATTTTTCCAACCCTATGTGTCCAATTTGCAAAGCAGTCTTTCTGTAATGAATTATTATGGTTTATTTTCTCCTGAAATAAAATGCCCTTATAACACCATAGTTTTTTTTAATCTGTAAAAATTTAGTATTACACGTGAAGCCGTGAGCATGCTGTGAGCGTACCAGACTTTAGGAATTCAATAGTCTTTGCTTCACTCCCAAAAAGAACTGGATACATAGTCATTCACAAAACTGCAGTGGGTTCACATTCAGACTAAGGGCTCAGATTAAAGGACCGCTGTGTGGAATGTAGTGACACCTACAGGTGAAGTTGCAGAGTGCAACTATCGGAGTTGCCCTCCCTTTCCAAGGTTGTCCAAGAAGCTGCGACGGCTGACAGGTGCCATAGGGCCACCAAATTCAACCCTGCCAGGACTCTCTCCCTCTGTAGATATGAGGGGTCCATCCTAAGCTAACCAAAACACAACAATTCGTAGTTACATTTGACTTACACATTAAAAAAACTATAATGACTATTCTATTTCTGCTAATTGGACCAGCAGCCCTATAAATGTGGAGAATAACTTGTAAACCAGTGTGATTAGCTGGATTTTCTCATCTCCGGGCCGAGCCAGGCTAGCTGTTTCTTCTGTTTCCAGTCCTTAGGCTGAACCAGCAGCTTCATATTCAGCGAACACAAATTAGAGCGCCATTGATCTTCCCCTCTCATCTTCCTGCGAGAAAAAGCAATTAAGCGTATTTCTGGAAAATGTTCAGCTGTTGTTTCAATTTAATCTGCAGCCCACTGGAACGTGGACAATTTAATGTGGAGCAGATGTTGGTATCAACCACAAGATAATGTTTTTACTGGAACACGCCGAGTGCCACCTAAAAGAGTCTGGATTGTTCAAGTGGATGAGACATGTTTGCAGGAATTTAGATGTAGTCGTGTACTAATTACTCCATCTCTCTCCTTCCCTCTCTCTCTGCTCTTCATCACTGCAGGTGGACTTTTCATCGACAATCCTTTCTACCAGCCGCGCACCATCGCTCCTTTTATCATTCATCTGGGCCCGCAGGATCTCTTCTCTGACTTCTAGAGGCGGCAGGTTGTCGGATACACTCCTCACACTTAACCTGTCACCTGGCACACACAGGACACCTGGCTGCACACATGCCCACCCGTCCGTCTGTCTTGTCTGTCCGCCTGCCCACCTTGTCTGCGAGCGGGCTGCCTTTCTATCCCGGCTGACAGCAGTCTGACTCAGTGGGCTGGAGAAACTTTCTGCGTGACAACAAAGGCAGAAAATTACCCGACCTACTGACCGAGAGGCACAGTGCTCCTCTCTCTTTCTCTCTCTCTCCCTCTGTCTCTGTCTCCTCCCAGATTAGAGGAGAGTACCTTTACACAAAGCAATACACGGATTTTACGAGAAGAGCTCAGCTGTGACTGCGCGTGGCCCGGGCTGAACTTTGGTCTTTCTTATAGCAATACACCCGAACTCCTCTCTTTGAGCTTACTTACTTGAGAAGATGTGAATGTCCGACGGAGTTTTACCCAACACAGCATCGCAATAGCTCATTTTGATTGTATATCCATTGTATGTGTGTGTACGTGTGGCTATAACATGACTATATACACATATATGTACGGTGTATTTCTATAACGACGTGTTGACAATAATATTAATATATGACGATGTACTTATGTAAATACTCTATAAAATATAACTATTGTTGTTATAAATTATTTTAGAATTATAAAGTGAAATGTAACTGTTATATCACAGTATAGCTTTCTTCCAATTTTATATACACTGAGCAATCGAAGCTAGTTCTAGGAGATGCAATATTATCTTTGGTATTCCTATTAACCTGTGCTGTTAGAATAATAATGCTTCCTTCCTTCTTTCCTTCCTTCCTTCCTCCCTCCCTCCTACTCCTCTATCTTTGATGTCTTTCTGAGCCTTTTCTGAGCACGCTCTCTGCTGCCCGAGGTTTGTTTACAAGGCCCCGGACCAGAGGTGCTCGCCACACTCCTAACCTAATCACACACAGACACACACACTTTTCCTGCCAGAAAGCACATTTTCTATAGTCTCACTGCTGGCAGGGAATACAGCTGTTACAAATACGGTGCGTGTGTGTGTGTGTGTGTGTGTGTGTGTGTGTGTGTGCGCGCGCGCGCGCGCGCATGCTCTGATGTACGCGTTCCCCCCCCTCTCCCTGTCATCGATGGACGCGCAACCATCAACGCAACAATCATCAGCTCCGTCCCGCCCGCCTTACAGGGACTAAAAGCACAGTTCACTGGCGACCATCACACCCCGCCTCTCCGTGGCTGCTCTCAATGCTGCTGGTGGCACAAACCGCTTTTTTTGTCAAAGGACCTTGGTATGAAAGGGAAAGGGAAAGCTGCCGGCTGGGTGGTTAAAGAAAAGGCCCAGTGACGGTTATCTGTGAAAATGGGACCTTGAATTGGATGCACGTGCCCCTGTTTGTCACCGTTAAGGGGACGGTTTTGGATTGTGGGTTTGACTCATTATGGAGCTCCTTTTAATGTCAGAGACTTGTGCATAAGTGGGAAATGTCTAATGAGGCTGCAGAAGTAAAAGTTGGATTGGCGCATCATCATCACAGCGAAATTGAACTTTTTGAGATCAAACCATCTTGTGGATAGTTATTAGTAGCTGACTGTTCAGTGGTAGTGCTGTGAGTCTAACCCTGCTTTGGCAAATATTCAATTTATGTATGTGTTAATTCAGCTAATCGATTAGATGCTCCATTAAACTCCCATTAGAGTGCTTTATTCAGGTAGTATTCAGATCTAATTTTGGGGGCATCAGCGGGCACGAGTTTGCGGCACATGTGGCATTTTGTTGTTCTCAAAGCTCCTACCCGCTGCTCTTTCTTTATTTTCAACCTTTAATAGAGACGAGGTGTCAGTCAGCGGAGGCAAATATCGAACGCAACAAGAAGGCTTTGATTCTCCTCGGGCTCGCCTTGATCCGGGCGCCGGTTTGATCTCTTGGTTTCCTGCCGCCTTTGATGCAAACAAAACCTGGGACGCAGGTAGACGGACGCGCAAAAGTCAGCGTTTCAACACGTCGAATTAAGGAAGGATTTTGTGACAACGCCGAGGTGATAATGACAGTCATTTCTCAACTTTGGCGAAGATGAACGAAGGCGATTGAGGGTAAATTGAAGGATGTCGCTGGTTTCCTATGATCTGTCTACAAAGCCTCTATTATACAGTCGTCAAACCTTTACTCACTGGCCTTTTGGAAGCTAATGACTCTCAGGCTGCCATTCAGTCTCCTGGAAACATTATAGAAAATCTATCAGGCAGTTCTTGTTTGCGTACGATCAGCCACAACATTAAAACCAAAGACAGGTGAAGGGAATAACAACAATAAGCTTGTTGCAATCCAGTGTTCTGCTGAGAAATCTGGTCCTAGTATTCACATAGATGTTGTAATTTAGACATGTACCACTTACCTAAACACTGTTGCTGACCAGGCACCCCTAGCAGGACAATACGACCTTCCACACACACAAAAACGGTTTAAAAAAAAACATGAAAAACAGCACAATGTGTTGACCTGGCCTCCTCACAAGGTGTTGACCTGAACAAGTCTGATCCACAGAGGCCTTCCACTCAACCCAAAGGTCCCAAAGACTCTCCTACTAACATCCCGGTGCTAGACATCACAGGACACCCTCAGAAGGCCTGTGTCCATTTCCTCATGCACCTGAACTTTGTGGGAGGTGAAAGGGAGACCTGAACAATCGGTGGTTTTAATGTTGTGGTTGATGACTATATGTCTGGATGGAAGAGTAAATAAGAGCCAGGATCATCTTACTTCTCTGATGAAGAAACTGGCCCCCGGCTCTTTAAGATCTTCTGGATAAAAAGACAAATAACAGAGCACCTCTAGGTGACTCGTGTCTCAAAGTCTAAACCAAAGTTCAGAGAGAAGCGGTGTTTTGCTCTGACTTTTCGTTCTCGTGAAGAATTCGCGTGGAGGTGAATAACTTGGAGCTTGACTGTCAGCTAAGAATGTCTCCCGAAACCCCCTCCTTCTGCTCCGTCTCCACCCCTCTCTGTCTCTTTGCCCCTGTCCACTCTCTCCAGATGGCCCACATTAATAAGGCAGACAGTCATACCTCGGTGAGCAACCTTTTCATTTCCCCTCAGACTGAGGAGGAGTCACCCTGGCTACTGACCCCCTCCTTCCGGCCCGTTGGCCGGACGACCGCATTCAGAAGCACGGGCGAACGGGCGGGCAGGGAGACGAGGCCGGTCTAAAACTGGCACTGGAGGTCTGGTGGGGATGCGCAGGAGTGGGCCTCATCAGCAGTCACAGACGGTGTTAATTTACTGGAGTGTTGTCGTCTCCTTCTTAGGCAGGAGTCCCAGATGTGTGTCCTGTGAGGGTTTATGGTGAAATGAGATGGAATATAAAAATGCGCCGCTATCTCACGGCCTCATTTTTTTTCCTTATTATCTAACGGAGATGAGGAGTCAGAGGTTTGATTTAAAAAATATAACCCAAACATCCGAGCTGCTTGTGATCTAATACATAGAAAATAATGCTTCGTGTTGTTGAAAAGTAAATGATGAGTTAGAGGAAAATGTGAAGTCTGCTGAACAAACTATTGCTGCTTTTAAAGTTAAAGGGAGGCTTTTCCCCATACTGATCTAAAGATGACAATACCAGCCGTACTTAGATTAGATGAGTTCAGTTTCCTTGTAGGCTGTGGATGACGGATAACTTCTCCAGAGCGTAATGGTTATTAGTGGTGGACTCGAGTCTGGTTGATGGATGTTGCCCCTGCTCCGAATATCTCGGAGAGATCCCTATAAACCAATAAAGAGCGGCCGCCATTTTACACACTCACCACTCTGCATCCATCTACAGTTTTACAAGCACCGGCTCCCTGGGGCGGGGGAGGGGGGGCTTTCAACTTTCAACACCTAAGAAGCACAAAACTACGCACGAGCAATACACCCACACATCGTACTCAGGGCTACCTGACACACACACACACGCGTGTACGCAGACAGACGCGCAAGCACACACATAATCGCATGTGTAAATATTTCGGCGTATTGCAGCCAAGCACACCGAGACGACGTGACCGCTCGCTCCGTTTATATTCGTGTATAAGTGGTTGGAGCTCGTTGGTGATTTAGGATTTGAGCCATGCGTAGCTGAGGAAAGCCACTCCATTTGTTGTCGTGGTGCTTTGCGACGGGGCTGTCTGTAGCGCTGTACGCAACGGATCCCACTTTTAAGTTTGCTTTCTAGCAGCTATCAAGAGGGAGGAGCGCTGACATCAAAATAACTTTTCTGGCAACAAACGCAGGAGCTGCAATATGTTCGTTAGCTTAAGAGTTGTAAGTGGTTTGGCTGCCCTGGTAACGTCAGGGTCTATTTGGAGCCCTGTTTCCCAGTGGCACCTCTTCATCTCCTAGCCAGGTCGAAGGTCAAGAAGTAAAGCAGACGATGCAGAGATGCCTCTGGGAAAGTTTCGAGGGTTTTTTTCAGCAGAATGGGATTTATCCAGACACCAAAGACTCTGAATGCACAAATCTGATCGCCCCGCATCTGATATTCACCGTCTAGACAGTTATGAAATGTTAGGTGAAAACAAAAAAATTTTTTGTAACTCCAGCCCGCCGAGGAACAACCGGGCTGCTCGCTTGTTGTTGCATTAGCAGAGAAAGTTGGGATTTAAGTCCGAATGTGTCTAGAACTCGTTTCATGAAAACGAGTCGCTCTGAACCCTGCAGCGCAGCAGAAATAGATCCTGGATCACGTTTCCACCGCCGAGGCAAACTTAACCAGACTAACTGCTGAACAGATCATTTTTCTCTGGGTGTGCGTGCGTTTGTGTCGGAGGGTGGGGGCGGCGGGGGGGCGGCGGCTATAAACACACACACACACACACACATGTGCACATACACACAATATTGCAGTCACATTTAGCATGTTGTTGCATACTTCCTGGTCATGGTTCACTGATTCTTAACATCCTCCTGATAAATGATCAAAGCATTTTGGTTGGGAATGTACACTGTCGTTCTAGTGATTGTAGAGTAGAATGTATTTACTCATAGACAGAGTAAACTTGCTTTTTTGTAGAGAAGCATATATACAGAATATATATGGATAAATACATATATATACATCTATATATCTTTTGGATTACTTGTGTGTGAGGGTTGATTTGGGCGCATCTACACTTCAAGGATTCATACTTTTTCTTCCCCCCCCTTTTTTTTAATTTTTATTAACGAGAAAAGTCTTATGAGTGATGATGAGTGTTTTTCCTGTAAATATGATTTGTTTTTTTATTTTTGACAAAAAGGGGAATTAAAAAGATAAACTGTTTTACGATGCTGCCTATTATGACGTTATGAAGTGATAACCTGTTCACAGAACCTATCTGGTCCGTTAAATTATTCTGAGTGAAATTTTGTGACATGTAACGGGGGCCGCGCTCGACGGACGCCGCCGGCGAGGAGCGGCGAGGTGTAATCTGAACTTGCTGCGTTGGTCGTTTTGATTGGTAGCAACATTGGCAGCAGCGATCGATGGTCTGCTGTTCGTGACATGGCCTATGCTTGACGAAGTGAAAATAAAACTGAGGAAGTGCTGAATGGATGTATGTGAGTGTCTCTCTTTAATGTGGTGAGGAAATTAATAAGTTAAAACTTTGTGGGAAAACCGGTCAACTCGAATGTGTGAACAGGAACATATATAATCTGTCATAATTTAGTTTTTTTTCACTAAACCATATCAAGGATACTAACGGCAACAAACGACGACCATGACTCGACCAAAAAGTTGCACTCGAACATACTACAAAGACCACAACCAATGGCCAGCTGGTAGGCTACATACTGTATGCATCTGTATGAAAGGTAATAATTCTCCACACCAGCAGGTGGCAGTATTTTGTATTCGTCCTTCAAAAGGGAAAACCGGAAGAGCTACTGTTAGCTGGGAGGCTAGAAAGAGCTCTTTAATCATGTTGATCAATTGTCTACGGTTTATTCATTCCACGTGTCATTTGAACTTGTTTTATCAAGTTTCATTTCTTTGGTCTCTCTTCTTGTGCACTGGTTCACCCAGCTGATCAGCCAATCAGAGGGATCTCCCTCTGACTCACCCGTTACGCCTCCAGTTCAATGTACTGAACCCCATCATGCGTTTAAACTCTATTTGAAGGAAGCATTACACCATGGACTGTAAATAAAGATGGACGACAGCTCCTCAAAAGTGCAGCCAAAGCAAGTAGAGCTCCCCCTGGTGGCTGGCTGCAGTATAGATCATAAGCTCCACCTCCTCCATGTTAGTGGGACTTGGGCCGAACCAAAATACTAAAGCACAAAGTCAAATCATTTGCTGCCCGTATCCCTGGAATTCTAGCACCAGTTTGACCAATGGAATGGACTATATGGAAGTGGAGATGCATTGTCCATATTTTATACAGTCTATACAATCTATTCATTAGACACTCTACATAAAAAAACGAAGTCGGCACAACTGAGCACAAAACAGGATTGCATTTTGCCACAATAAAAAAAACAAATGCTAACATGTTCAGCAACTATGATTTTTACTATGTTCTTATCTTAGCTTTGCTTCTAACCATGCTAACAATAGCACTATTAACAATCCCAAATCTTCTGCACTGTAACAGACTTCAGGAACACTATTCACCATAAACTAGTGGCTTAGCCTAAGTTCTACACACTGTCTTTAAGTAAAAGTGCTGTTATTTGTACATTTTGTCATTTCTGGAGAAGTGTTGTTGTCGCTCATTGGCTACTCTGAGGAACTCAACGGCCCACAGGTTTGTGTACTCAACGAGAGAAAGTGTTCTTCTTTACTTTCCGTCAATTTCCATTGTACAAAATTTCTGTCTGTCCTGTCTGTCAAAGGTCATGGGATCAGTAAATTCAAAGATTCATCCTCTGAGGACCATGAATGTCGCTCCAATGTGCAATAGCTCCACCGATGTAATCATTCTGAGGCCTAAAGGTGATAACGTTTGAATCCAGAGTCAAGGTTACGGAACACAACTGGCAAGTTTGTCTTAAGAGTTTCAGCACATGGCGCTTCAGAAATATGAGCTGTCAGTCATCTTTAGAGAAGGCCTGCTGATGGCAGAGTCTGAGGATCCAGTGACATCTCCAGCAGTCAACACCATTAGCACACAGCCACCGCTGCCAATCATCCCGCCAAGCGTTGAGGGTTTGTGCACATGTGCGTTTTCAGAATAAGCAACAAACACAAACAGTGTGCTTTTTGTCTGAGAGAAAGCACACAGGACAGAGTGGATGAACTCGTCCTGATTATTTGGACCAAGCTCATTATCAGTAGATTGTGTTATGGATGTATATGCTCTTTAGTGGTATCAATCCCTGCTTAAAGCTTACTTTTTATTGTGTCATTTCCCCTCAAAAGTACCAAAAAATTAAAATTGAAATCAAGGAATTACACAAAGAGTTGTCAAAAATCAACAACAACAAACAGCGTCTACTGTAAAGACTTGTCTTGGAGCGCACGCTAAGAAGAGGAGGAGGAAGATGGAAAATGAACCGAATCAAAAATATCAGATCATATTTTGGTGATGAAACCTGGCCGTGTGCCGTCTCCCTCCCCCGTCACACACCATTTCCTGATCTCACAGTTATGCATACACTAATCTGGAAACCTAATCAGACACGGTATACCAGAGGCATCCGTAAGCGCGGCGCAGATTTGTACACTGCCATGCAATAAATGACCTTGGACTGTTGACAACTTTTTCAAATAGCCTGTATTGTATTTCAGTGAGTAAGAGGAAACTGTGAAATCCTCACAAATCAGGGTAACCTGACAGGACTAACCCCCCTCCCTCTTCTCCTGACGCGGGACATCAGTGCCTGTTTATAGATGACAACATTACTGGTGAAGATTTAATGAGGCCTACAAACAACTAAAGCTCAAAGCTATGTGAGCACACGCAGATCGTCAATAATTTCATATATGAATACCAGTGTTGTGCACAAACAAACAAGGAGAGAAAACTTCAAAGATGTTTTTAAGCTTCTTTCCTTTTCCTCTACAACATTCAAGAATGGTGTTGGATGGTATATTTATTTCTTTTTGCATTATACTGTAAGTATGGTTGTGTTAGGGCAGGAGAGAATAATTTCAGTCAGAACAGATACATTGCATTTTAAACCCCTAAATCCATTGGAATATTCACATGAATTTAAAAGTCATACTTTGTTTCTGTTGCTTGTATTCCAAGAAACATACAAAGAAATGCTAACACGACTGATTAAAGACACCCTGTGGATTTTCGACCACCAGGGGCGCTGTAGAGCAATGTTCTGTACGAGTGTTTTGCACAGCATATAAACTAAACTTTGTCTTGTTATATGATATCCCCATAGAGCACTTTGAGGATCCTAAATTGTAAGTAATGAGAATAAAACTGTCGGACACATTGCATCATTAACTTTCGCTCAATTTCTTACTCTCACATATTAGCCAGCCATTTCTGACTTCTGAGGATAAGACCCTGTTTTATATAATTTTTTTTCACAAATTAAGACATTTTAGAGTGGAATCGCTCATTATTTTTCTCAGCTCTCCGTATCTAACTAAAAAAAAAACATGTTAATCTGATTTCACGGATTCAGAAAATTATCCGTTTTCCCCTGAGATCGCCCTCGGGGCTAATTGTTCATTAAGTGGGAAACGATAGCAAAATGATTGGCCGCAGCAAATGTAGCTCCTGAAAAGCTCACATGAGCGAATAAGACTAATGAGATACAACGCTCAGGACTTATGCTAAAAATATCCAAACATTCACATAGAGTCCTTCCAAGTCAGTGTGCGTCCCTGAACAAGAGATGATTGATTGATTGATTGATTCTAGGATAGAATATTCTCATGGATACCATCAAACAGAGATGAAACTATTGCTTGATTTCACCACAAATTCGTTGCCCAAGAGAAAATAAATCTGCACTTATATCTGGTCTCATATTAAAGTTTGTACCGACTGGAACTAGAAGCTCTTCGCCGTCAAAGTGACACATTTGTTAACGCAATCACACACACATTTACACACCAGTGCCAAGCTACTGGGGGCAAGTCAGGGCTCAGTGCCTTGTTTAAGGAAACTTCGGCCTTTGGTCCGCTATACCCACTTTACCTATAGTAAGGCAGCTTGGGTTTTGATAGATTATTTTTATTTGCTGACATTTTATCAGCCATATGATTTATCAGTTGATGAAAGGTCCTTTTTCCTGTGTGTATACTTGGTGCGTACTAATACAATGGTTTCACTGGTGTTAAAAATAGTGTTGTATCAATATTCTCTCTATAATTTAGATAGCTATCTTAAGTTTTAAAATTTCCTTCAGTACTGTTTATGTGCTTAGTTTACACATCTATAGCCAAAGCAGCGTGGAACTGTGTGTGTGTGCCAGTGTGTGTGTGCCAGTGTGTGCAGCCTGGAGATCAGGTGACAGGGAGTTCAAGAGGTTGTTGGGAGGCTCAAAGGTCCAAACAGATTCATCCCCGCCGCGCACTTCACCAATGACTGAAGCGAGCAGCAACCCAAGAAGCCATCCATCAGCGTGCCACCTTTGCGTGTTACTTTGTTGCCGGCTGCTGGTTGTATTTATAGCTCTGTAACGCGGGACAGAAAGAGGAGGGAGACAAGGTGTCACGCTGATTGCATAATGCTGACGCTCGTTACCTCCAGCCGCTGCAGGTACTTGGCTTTCCAACTCGCCATGCCTGCTGCTTTGCAACCTTGCAACCCCCGACGCGGATCCAAGATCCCAGCGGCCGTCATCACTAAAGGTGATAATTTTATGGGTCCGCTCTAAGTTATAAACACCCCGAATGATATATCTAAGACCAGCAGTACAGGCAGTGAGCAAGGTAGATTTAATACACCGATGCCGAGGCAGAAAATAGCTCATCCCTGACACAGATAACAATGCAGCCATATGCTATGAGGCATGTTCTTTGAGGGAGAAGATGAGCGATGGATCTGGAGCCAAAGTGAGTACAAGCCGCGAAGAGATTTCCATGCAGCTCCAGGGAAAAGGCTTGTTTAAGTGTCTGACAGATAGAGGCTGTTTTCACATAATTAGCCAGAAGAATCGGGTTTATTTTTATGTTTAAAACTCTCTCAGATTTCTGGAGAAGTGTTCCCAAGAGGTGACTTAGAGAAGTCTCATTATAACTGCGCGGGCCTCTTTTATCTCTCTCACCTTCTCGGCTGCAACACGAGACGCTGGTGAGGAACTGGAGAGGAAAGCAGACATGCGAGGCTGCGTGGTTTTTTATAGACGCTGCCTTTAAAACTAAAAGACACAGATAAAGGAGCAAAACATCCACAACCTTAAGTCTTCTTACTTCTTGTGGCGTCTCATTAAGAGCCTCCAGAGCTGCAGCGTTTCATTTCTATCTGCAAGTTGTTGATGTGGGAAAGCAGGGTCAAAAAGGCCCAGATGATGTTTTGATTCAGCAGCTACTCTTCGTGAAAAGAGGACCATTTTTGACAAGTAGGACTCGTAATATATGAACTGAGCTGGAAGCAAAAGGAGCATAGAGTGAATATTTGGCACCACAAATCAACAAAATAATAATAATAAAAGAAAATGTGTCTAACACACGTTCACAGTCAAATTAAATATTTAGACTTTGTAATCCTGCTGAAAGCACTCAACCTGCTCATTTGTGTTACACAATCCTCAGATTAGCATTCAGCATTGTGTAAACAAAGTAAAATACATATTTTCGTGTAAAGGGGAAGGTAAATGTTAATGTGGAAAAGCTTAATCCCCAGTTTAAGTTGGCCTTGTACCATTTTTGTTGCCGGTTATTTTATAAGCTAAATAATTGTCACTAATGCTCTGGTAGCGCTTTTGATGGCCTTAAATCACTGACTATCCAGAAATTGACCTAGAAATTTTTAGTTTATAGCAGTCCATCCATATTGGATATTTCCTGTTAATTCTATGATTAAAGGTCCATTGTGTAGGATTTAGTGCCACCTAGCTGTCAGTTTACAGATTGCAACCAACTGATGACACCTCCCTTTTCAAGCGCGTAAGAGAATCTACATCTCCGTTCATTTCAAAAATGAAAAATACAATGGATACTTGAGGCTGGCTCCATAGACGTCCATGTTAAAATACCTAATTTTGCAAAAAAAAAAAAAAAAAACTTTACAGCCTTTTGCAAAAAACAGTGTCGGTCTCTATAGCTAACTGCTAATTTTTCCATGTATGACAAAAAATACAAAGGGTGTGTTTTTTACCTATTTAAATTTTATTAAGGCTTAAATATATCACTACTTAAGAGCGTGGCTACTTGACAGGCAAGTCCCATCGTAGATCACTAGCTGCTTGCCTTAGCTCCACCTGTTAGCTCATTTTTAAAATAGCCGAGAAATAGGTATAGTTGGCACCGGCCGGAGCAGGAGCAACCACACTGAGCTTCAAAACAGTGCTTAAGACCTCATACGGGTGACGTCACAGAGGGTTCAAAACATAATCGTGAATATTAAATTCGATTTCTGCAAAGAGATGTCCTTAAACACTACGCACTGGACCTTTTAACAGATCCTAAATGCCTTATTTTTCCATTTCTTTCAGTTTCACAAACAGTAACTTGTAGATTCAGGTTAATTATTTCAATGTATACTTATTCAGAAGATGTAAAAACAGACAAGAGGCCAAGATATTCGTGTGTTGATATCTTTATATTGAAATTCATGAAGTATACACAATGCATTCTACACTATTACAATTTCCACACGTTGATAATGGTTTTGTCGTCGGATGATAAAGCTACGTTTTGGCATTTAATTAGCCAAACAGCAGTCAGACTGAGAAGCTTGGAGCAAAAGGAAACAAACAAAAAAAAAAAAAAAACGTTAAAAACATTGTTGTGGATTAAACGGTAGCACGGCAGCAGGTGGGTGGGTACAAGTAGGCAACATTAGTTATAGTTAGAGTAGAAAATCATCAACAAAAGCTCAATATTCATGTCTTTTTTTTTAATGTTTGTTATATACAACCCAGTGCCTTTAGAGTGATGGCCCTTTGTTTCTGTCGACCTCTGACAGCACAACCAGATTCCAGCCAATCAGACTCCATCTCCCAAGTTAGATTTACAGTAACAGTTAATTTTAGGGCTGGCAACACAAATGAAGCTTTTATCAGTCGTATATGTTGAAGTATGACGAGAAGTTGAAATATTGTTTAGCGCCCTTTTGAGTTAGCTAAATATGAAACACACGCAAGCACTTAATAACCCCCTCATCCCCCCTGGACTGATTTATGGTGTCTGGCCTCTACGTTGACCTCTGATGACATTGCTTTGAAATCCTGGTGCTGTAACTCCTGCGACACTGATCCACACTTTAGGTGCAGAGTTACATGTTGGGCCGTTCGTGTGTGTGTGTGTGTGTGTGAGCGCCGGGTGGACACTTCAATATTTAAATCTTCTCACACCCAAGTAACATCTGCCTCTGACTCCAGAGCGGAATGAATGCTCCGAGGCGTGAATTTATCAGGGTGCTGGGAAGGTTTCACGGGGGTTTTTGCTCCGCGCCGGTTCGATAACGTCGATCAAATCCGGCAGATTCTTGTGAGCTGTGAGATTTCTTTTGTGCCGCGCTTATCCTGCTCAGCTTCATCCCAAAGGTGCTCCGCGCCGAGTCGAGAGCAGGCAGCCGGAAAAAAATACAAGTTTCTGTCATGTTCCTGGAGCCATCTCGAGATGACGATGTGACTGTACATTGTGGCCGTTGAGGGATTGTATTGTGAGCTAAAAACAGTCAAATCAGAAGTAAACCATCAGCTTCTACCTCTGATACCACAAAGAACATTTTTATGACAAATTCTGACCCTGTGACTGTAGTTTGTTGCGTCATTGTCCTATCACATAGCGCAGTGATCACCCACGCACTCTTGCCTCATCCAGTAGCTGTCAGAAACGAAAGTCAGGCCAAGAATAATTATTACATGTCCCTCTGCATCCTGCTGTTGACACCTTTCACTGCTCTTACCTGCATCTTTGTGGCCTTCCTGATGCGTTTAAACATATTTTCTGTCCTACAAGGTGCTGTTTTTTCCCTGCACCATCCTCTATAAAGATGTCTAATCTTGCACAGACACCCGTACCTTATCTCAGATCACATATCCTCCCATGAACCTCCCCACCGCGTCTGCATCTTTCTATTTTAACAAGCAGGTGTTCCTAATAAAGTGGCCAGGTCTGTTTTGGCTTTATATAAACGTAACTTGCGTGTGGTTTGTGGGTTGTAGCGGTGAAACTAATCCCGAAGATCTGACCGGCTCTTGAGGACTAAACAAGAGCAGCGTTTAAACGCGACCCCGCCAGCCGAGTTCAAAGGTCGCAGAGCAGCTGGTGCCGCCGAGAGGGGGAGACGCGGGGTTTTGAAGGTGTGTTTAAGTGCGGCAGGAATTACAACGGTCCGAGTGTGTGTTTTCCATTTTCGACTTTACGCCTATTCAGGCTTCTAAGAAACATCGCAGCGCTCTGGGTCTCAGCCACGTTGCCACGCACAGAGGTTTGAATGGTTTTGAGCTTTTTGAGTGTCTTTGTGCTGAAAGATCCAAACCAAACAAACCTCATGTATGTTTTTTTTTTTTTTTCTCTAACATCTGAAATTTCACTGCTGTCGGGCTTCTCAACAGCTTCTAAGCTTTACCGTAAATCACATATTCACATCCACCAGTATCATCGGCATCAACCTTCAGGTCAAGGCTTTGTCAGCAAACTTCTCTTTAGCATATAAACATTTGAACAAATGAAACTGGACAACCGGGAAAAAACGTTTTTGTTTTTTCCCCATACATGCATGCACACACTCATAACCTTAGTGCTTTTTCTTTCCCTTGGACTTCCACACACTCCCTGCTTCTTTCTTTTATACACATCGTTTCAGTCGTTTTTTTTTTATGCGTTCAAACTTTTTTTTTTTCCCTCAGTCGCACGTGAACGCATACACCTGACAACAAAAAAAACATGCGCACTTAACACACACACTCATCCTCTTTACATAAGCACATTCGTGAACGTACATAGAAAAAGAAAGGTATTGTTCAACGTAAATTAGAAAAAGCTCAGTTCTGAAAAGGCGTCTATTAGCTCTCGTACCGAAAACAAACAAAAAACAAAAAAATAATAACTTTACAGGGACTGGTTGTTTTTGTGCCAGTAGTTTAGAGGGGGAGGGGCGAACAGAGCGGTAAGGTGAGGACGGAGTGTTTTCTTCTCTATCCCGTCAGGACAGTTACAGTTCTGATGTCCTTACCTTCCTTCTGTGGGTCTTTAATATCAGCAGTACAAAGACAGAAGCATTTCTCTTTTTTTTTTTTCTCTTTCTGTGACCGGTGGAAGCACATTGTCTCTGAGGGGGGGTGAGTGGTACTTCATATTGTGTTTTCAACCCCTTCTCATCAGCATCTTGTCGGCTGTAGTCATTCAGGGTGGAGAGGGGGGAATTAGGCCGGGAGAGGTGGGACGAGGGAAACACGAGGACATTTCTGATAAGGTGAAGAAGTTACACAGTCCGTAGCAAAGGAGATCCTGGGGTTTAACGGTTAATGTTCATGTTAAAGTTATGGCCCGATGGGTTAGGGGTCCAGAGGTTTCAGTGTGATGAGTTGCACTGAGCTCCACACACGGTCTGGTTAAAACTATGTGGATGGGGGGGGGGGGGTTATTGGGTTAGGTGGTCTCCTTGCCCTGGGTCCCAGTGACGGTCTTGATGGAGCTGAGCGTCCGGTTGAACCAGGTCTTCTTGGCGGCCTGCACCTCGTTGAGAGCCAGCCCCAGATGGTGCTCCAGGTCCTGATTGAAGAACAAATTAAAATCCTATTAATGGCAGCATTTTTTATTTTTTTTTCTATTTGCACCACTCAGTCAGCAGCTGCCCACTCTAAGAGACGCCATTAATCATCTGAGATCCTCTTCTTCTGTCCTCTTTGTGGCAGCCAATCAGAAACATTTATGTATCGTGAATAGTTTATTTACAAAAGTAAATTCATCTGTATCTTCTTATTAGCAAATGTTCTGCTTTTATTTCTCTGACCTCGGCTTGTCTGGGTTGATAAAGTCATTAGAGCAGAAATATGGCTTCACGTTTCACTTCTATGTCACATAAAAGAAGGTAGTCTAGATATAAAGAAATTAATATCCCTCAACATCCAATATCTGTATGATTGGAGAGAATAGAAATAAACCTCCAGTCTTATTATAAAGCCAACAATATTCTTCCAATTACAATGTCTTTGATATGTTCCTATAAGCTGTCAAGTGGAGAGTTGAATGTGTAGCAGTGCAGCAGTCAAGGCCTGCTTGATTATTTGTTTCTGCACCAGCTAGAGGAGTCGTGATGGCAGCTCGTCTGACTCAAGTCATATCGATGCAGCTCAAAGGACACGTCGTGACTCCCAGCCTCCTCCAGACAGTTGTTCACACGTCTACAACTCTGCGCACTGACCTCTCTGAAACCGTGTGTGTTGGCGTACCTGGATTTTGCACTCAGCCTCCACCAGCTGCAGTTTGGTCTGGGCTAGCTCCAGCTCCATCTCCCTCAGCTGGTTCTTCAGACCCTCCTTCTCCTCATCGGTCTCCTCGGATCCCCCGGAAGGCGCCGAGGTCACGGCGGCCCGCACGCGACCCTCTTTGTTGAAAAGGCTGCTGCACTTCTCGCAGCCTTCAACTTTGGACTGCAGACAAAGATAGAGGAGAGACAGAGAGAAAACAGAAGAGGTTAGCTTGAATATTTTTTAGTTAAAACTATCCACGTCTCACAGCCTTCCAGTCAATAGAGTGGATTTATTTGAGCAGCAGATGTGCAATAAAAGAATGATTCCAGGTAGAAGCCTAAATAGATGTTTCAGGTTTGATAATATATGGCCCAGCACTGTACATAAAAGTGACTACACCACCATAGACACATAAAGAATGCAGACATGTGTGAGTAAGAAAAATCCAAGAAGAAAAATGTCTAAACCGAATGCAGATATTTACGATCAAGTTATTCTGCAATGTGCTCCAGCTGTCCTCTGGCAGTAAGTCAGTTTTTTTTTTGTTTTTTTTTTTATAATTTGAGAACAGTGCTGTGTTTAGTTTGTGAAGGACAGCAGCTCATTAGTGCAGTAGCTGTACAAGCCAACTGTGTCTCCTCTTGTCCGAGGGCTGCACTCCGCCGTTCCATTTGGTGAAAGAGCTCTTTTTGGGTGCCCTTGTCTGAGCTGGGCTATTATTGGGTAGGCAGCAACAGAAAACAAATAGAGCCAACCTGACTATAGTGCTATACTGAAGCCCTTTTAGGAATTCCTAGTTTCTTTATGTTGATTCACTTAAATGATTTTCTTGTTCTGGGAGAAGGAAGTCTATTCTACCTAAGGCAAGAGCATTCTTACTTCACTTTCTCTTTCCAAGTTTGGCTCGTGGCAAGCAGACCAGCAGGCTGACGCCTCCGAGGTTATTCTAGACAGATTAGTGCCTGGAGTTTACAGTAGTAAGCAGTACAGTCTGCAGCACTTTACAAGGTAGCGCGCCTTAGCGACACCGTCGCCCGTTCTGCTGGGAATATTCCATCAAATTAATATTTTATTAAAATATTACATTTCATAAGGATTAAACTGTCAAGTGACAATAAAGCTGAAGAGTAATTATACGTAACATTTCGAGCCTCATCGCTGCAGAGAAGTGGATGAATTAATGAAGAGTGCTTGAGCTGCGAATGCTGTCACTTTAAATACAGTTTTGGAGAAACACTATGTCAGTACGTTATTTGAAATGCCTAATTAAAACATACAATTATCTATCATTCACTGCATGTCAGCGTTAGAACTGCATCTGCTGACGGTTTATTGAAATTCTGAACCATTATTATTAAATTAGAGGGAAAAAAATCAAGTGGAAATTGCAGGCATTTACCTCCACACACACACAAACACACACACACAAACACACACACACACACACGCACACACACATACAGCTGCTTCCTTTGCAGCCCTCACAGATCTTTCTGCCAAAATGGCCTTCCTCCCAGCTACAGTCCAAACTAACAGTTCACAAGCCAAGCGTGCAAGTGATGGAAGTCAGGTGTGCGAGGCTCCTTTGGCCCGACTCCTCACTCTTTCCCAAAAACTTTGATTTCACTGCCAGTAAAGACAATGTGATGGCAACATGGATCTCCGGGTACCTGTCAACTCAGGGGTGAAAGATCAAAACTGTGTCTGTCCATTTCAGGATCTTAAGGTTTACATGGAGGTGGCAGCTGGATTTTTTCCACTCTGCTGTGATACTGTTGGGTATTTCCGATATAGTTACATTTTACGGCTCATTTTGAGTGAGACGAACTGTATTTGAGCTGTTTCACACCTTGATACTGGAGTCTCTGGTCATTAATGGGTCACTAGAGTACCATTCACTGGGCAAGGAAAACAGGACCAAAACAAATTCCTACAACTACAGGTAAGTTAACAGACCATGTCATGTGAATTTCAGGTAGGCAACACCCAGAGATGTCCCTATTAAGACCCCAATTCCCCACCATGAATGGACATTTGGGTACGCTATGACCTCAATGATGAAGCACCTTCACAGACATGCTGATGTGATAACCACTAACCATAACTTTGGCATGGAGCAACAATAGAAAAAAAGGGCACTAAAGAAGTAGTAGACATTTAAAACCCTGATTATTCAGCAGGGACAGACCCTGGATAATGGTGGTTTTTGAAATTAGAGAATCGCTATTGCTACTGCATATTACCCAGTGGGTAATATGACTTCAATAACTATATTAGTCACACACATTCATTCCTACATTTATCACTAAAAGTGTAGCTGTGTAATTCGTACTCATAACGCCGGCTGTTAATCTCTAGCATGCGTTTCATTGCGCGTAGCAACGTTTTGAGTTTTGTGTGTCTGTGTGCAAAGCTCACTCTGATTTTCTCCAGTTCTCCTCGAGTGGCAGTCTGTTGTTTCTCCAGTCGTTCGCTCAGCTGGGAGCAGATCTATAGGAAACGCAGAAACAATTGAAGATTAGAGGCGTGTTCGGCTTCTGACGGCGGAGAACTCGATCAGCGGTTCAGCCACTGCAGCTCCGTTCAATCAACACGACGAGCAAATATGGCTGCTTCCATTGCAGGTGAAGCTGCACAGGCATTTACACTCCTGATCTGTCGGTAATAACATGGTTATGACGGTGACCACCATTACCATGTAAGCTGAAACAAGAAGACTAAAACAGAATGCATAAATAAAAACTGATAAGCAAAACCTATTTTATATGAAGACAAAGAAAACACAATATATATCTCTGAAAGCAGCATGCAGACATAGAGTTGTGTGAGTTTGTTTCCCCACAAAGATGATACACAATGTGAAGGAGTAGCGTTGGTGCATCTGAATAAATAACTGGATGAGCAACGGAACCAACACCTTGATAAAAAGTCATGACTTGGAAAATCCAACCACAACAATAAGGTAATAGTTGTAATTTACAAATTCTGTTATTATCACATGAGTATATGTCAGTCTAAATCACTGGCTCTGCTAAGATTGTACGATATAATGTAAAAAATGTGAATTTGTACTGCATGAAATCTACGTATTATTTGCTTTTTTGCTTAAAGTTGCAAACAAAAGAAAGAAAATGTGATGTACTCGTAACATTCAAAGTACAAATTTCAGAATGCCGTGATTTCTTTTATGATTTCCACCTGGCTTTATTGAAGGTGCGCACTAGCTGGTGTTCCTTTCCCCGACTCTGCCTGAGGTAAATCAGCCTCTGTGGCTTTCATCCTCTTAACTGAAAGTCCATTAGTGGTGTCATAAGGTCATGTTACAGCAGGATGTTCATGTACAAGGTGCATGCGTGTACACCCTTACATAGATCCAATCTCTTTTACACCGCTTCCCCTCTTTCCCCCTACCACACACGCTGGCATACATACAAACACAAACAGCTGTGCTGCAGTTCGCAGACGAACAAAGCAATCAATGTGACACGAGCCATCCTAACAGGTACATGAGTTCATCCCGCCTCTCTGTGGACAGCTTATCTCTTTATCTGTTCCTGCTCTGTAGCATACACTCATACTCCCACTTTAGAGATAAAAAAAACATCTAAGCATCTTCAGCTCAGCAGATATCTTTCTCCTCTTGCATGTTTCGTGCATATATCTTTTTCTCCCATCACCCTTTTTACTGTATCCAACCTTCTTAGATTTCCACACTGAACAGTTAGACCCTCGTGTGCTTGCTGCTGCGCCCTCGCTCAGCCTTTTACTCGCCATGTATTCTTTTTAAACCGACATTACTCCAAGCTTTTGCATATTCTTCGAGCGGATCTGTCTCGTCTAGGGGCCTCTTTGTCTTCCATCAGTTCTGTCCTTGTGTTGGAGGCAGGCATTTCGCTCTCTTCCAAATTTCTTCTATAATTAATAGAAGGCCTGAGAGGGACACGGTGCGGAGGACAGAGTGTTCTGGTGGGATTTCCAGCCTTTTTAAGATACCCATCAATCTAGTAGTTATCATTGCACCATCTGCAAAGCACCTGTCAAGGATTATTTTGCTCATTTAAATTCAGGATGAACAGGATAGTTTTTGTGAGGATTTCTTTTTTTACTCCAACAGCGTTGTTATTGTCTCCGACTGCAGAGCCTCAACACCCATGGGCCATTTTGGTTTCAAATTTTCTTCCATATTCTAATTTATTTCAGGATTGATCTCAGTCTTATTTATTCTAAACATTTTCACTTAATAATCCATCCGGTGCTGCTGTAACTTTACCGCCTGAGGGTTTTCTTTCTCTTTAATAAAACATATATCAATACATGAAGTACGCTTACAATTGACATATTCAAGGAACATTTTTATTGCTTCATCGTCTTTCTAAATTTACATCTAGCTGAGAACTAAATATGCTAGATATATTTTTGCATTACTTGGTCCAGAGTTCCAATATTTTGAAACATATCGCTAACAGGGCCTCAGAGACACAAGCAGCGTCACATGTGCTGGCAGATATCTGGCTACTGTGAGTGTAACTATACAAGCTCCACTCCAACAACAGGGATTACAGTGCACCACTTGACATTGTTTTTAGCTTCACCATTAACAGACGTTTCTCTGTCCTCTTGTGCTGAAGGGGCAATTAGCACACAGAGCTTTTTTGGCTCCAATCCCATAAAAAGAGACTCGGGCATTCGCAGCCGCTGAAATAGGGAAATGCTATTTGAAGAATAATTTGAGTTATCTGGGCTGAAAAACAACGCAGGCTATTTTGGGGCATCCCTCAACATGTCAATCCCAGCGGATTGAACGCTGCTGTCCTCCCTCTACTCTCCCCTCTGCACTTCTGTTCATTTCCTCCCTCTCTCTATCCATCACCCCTTCCTTCCTGTCATAAATCGAACTATTTTTGAAGAAGCCCCATTTTCACACTCGGCTCTGCTCAGCACAGCTCGCAGCGGCTGGCAGTCTTTCTGCTTTCACCCATACTATACGCACAAAGACACACAACCATCAAATCCTGTCTTTTTCAAGACAGCTGTGGTTGTCTGATCTGCCGTCAGTATTTTTAGACTCAGGTAAAGTTAAGGTCTTTTTTCTAAATTAGTCTTTCTGCTATTTCTGTCTGCCTCCACAGGGAGGAATAGGAGGTGGGTTGTTGCATAATGTCCCAATGCCGATGGTAATGGCACTTGATCTGAGTAAGTTTATATTTAAGCATTAAGTGACAAGATGGGATCTGAGGAGGAATTCAGACAGACAAAAGCTTAAAACATGCTCACAGACTCTGGGTTCAGGTGAGGGTCAGTGTGTAAAATTAGATCTCTCTGCCTCACATACCTGATAAATGAATGAAAACAGCTCACTCTTAGAAAGTAAATTATTTTTAAATATTTATGGCTGGTCTTGCCACAGTAATGGCTTAATGTGAGTTTAGAGTTTAGACAAGCCAAATAAGGAAAGATAAACGGGGAAGAGGTCTTCTCTAACAACCACAGTTCAGTATAAGGCATATTAAAAGCACCAATCGACTATAAGAAAAGCAAAATATACAAAACTATTATTTACAGCAGAAAAAGCTATATGCGTAGATTTGATTAAATGTACAAGCACAGTAGTGACTGTGGGGGTTGAGATGCCCTTGAGTGTGAAGGAGAACCTTCAAGATAATGACTGCTTGGCCTAGTTAAAGTATGAAAAGACGGCAACAAGAAAACAGAGGTTCTCCCTTTAATTAATGTCGTGCTTTGAGAGATGTAAGTGCCCTAAAAAAATAACAAATATTCGAGCAGTGACTTATTGCTATGTGAAGACTGCCAACTGCTGGCAGCTTTTGGTCTCTCAATCTTTATTACATCCTGTTAAGCATTATGAGTTATTCCTTTCTTCAGTCTGCAGCCAAGTCCAGCCTGCAACCTTTTGAGCGTTCAGTGCTTGGGTCGTTTCTCTGACACTTCTCTATTCTAATTTTAATCATTAAGATACAACACGTGAAACAAAAAGGAATAATGCCGCATTACTTTTTGCCACCATTTGTGGAATATGTGGAACGCCTGTCCTTCCCCGGGAAGTATTGTGTCTGGTATGCAATTAGTGAATTAGCAAATACAAAAATGTGCTGGAACAAGCCTGATCCACAGAGACCCCTCCCCTACACCCATAGGACCAAAGACTCCCCTACCAACGTCCTGGTGCTGGATATAGTAAGACACCCTCAGAAGGCCCATGTCCATTCTCTGATGAGTCACAACAATTTTGGAGGCACAAGGTAGACCTACACAATATTAGGAAGGTGGTCATAATGTTATGCCTGAATGGCAGAAAAACCTTAGTAAAAACGCTGAAAACAAACTCTCTGCATGCTTCTGTTTAGCAGCAGCTGTTTATTATAGAAGACCGTCCGCTCTAGTGGTGTAGCACGGCTACGTAACCACACTTTGTGGTTTTATTACAGCCCATTTTATGAGTTTTAAAATAATGTTTTGTTTATGAAGGCAGAAAAAATTATTAAAATTGTGACTTGGCCACAATACAGAAAGAAAAATAGATCCGATTTTTTGGGCCATATTAACTAGCCATAGACTAAAGGCTAAACTAAAAATCTAATTCAGCGTTCACAAAGTTTCAAGGAAACTGTGTAACCAGTTTACAGTTTCACTTCCCTAAAACGCACTTGTGGGGGAAGACACACATTTCAGTAATATGACAGAAACAGAGAGTGATCCTGTGTATGCAAATTTAAAGAAATCAGTAATATGACAGAAACAGAGAGCGGTCCTGTGTATGCAAATTTAAAGAAATCAACGTGGTTACTAAACTTTTCAAGTTAAATTTCAGACATGTAGTACCGACCTGCTTGTATTCCCCAATAATAGAACCGTTCTTCTTGATCTCTGATTCAGACTTATCAAGCTCTCGTCTGCACATCTCCTTCAGCTGTGGACAAAACACAGACACACACAGATACCGTTAAGCTGTAGCGTGGCGAAGGGACAAGAACAGAAGCAGATTCAGAGACCCCAGAGACCATGTGACTGCAATGCATGTAAAGAAGACAGAGAAAGGTATTGGCAGACTTGAAGCTCAGGGCAATGTCATGCCCTCTACACAGCTTCTACCCCAGCGCATAAATCACTCAGCGCTACACCTACACACTAAACAAGACAGGAGACATTTGGAGGACGGCAGTGAACACACACATGGGAACTGAGGGTGACAGGTCTGTCCTCGGCTTCAAAGGCATACGTTGACCTCAAGAAAATAACCATCAAAGACCAACAGACAACCTTTGACATTGAAAGTTTGATTTTAGAGAGGATGTGTCTTTACAGAAGCAACGTAAATGATAGTGAAGGCCTTGAAAATGCTTGGGGACATCTTTATTCGGGAAGTTAAGCTATAAATTAAGTATATATATAATAAACTGACTTGAAACATGTTTAAATGGGATGTAACGGCATTAGGTGTGACTAGTTATGGTATGATTTATACCTCTCCCTCAGGAAATTTAAATTGCAGTCTTGTTTTTAAAGAACATCTATAAAAGGACACCCCGCCAGTTAAATCAGGTGATGCTGCTTTCGGTTCGAATTAAATCCTGCAGAGTCTTGGCCTGACACATTAATATTGCATGCTAGTCTCCTTCTTAACCCGAGGCCAGGAGATTTGAGCAGCTTCTTTTACCAATTCCTTCACCTGAGAATTTCTGTTGCAGGGCAGGCCATCCTTTCCTACAATCTGCCTGTAACCCTGTGTGCCTCATGAGATTTGAAGGAAAAACATTTACTTTTAGAAATCAGACTCAGGGAGCGGTTTTCCTCGTCGCAGGCTCAGTTTTAATGTGGCTTTCTATTCGCTCTAACCTGTGCAGACTCTTCCTCCAGTCGTCTCTTCTCGTCCTCGGAGTCCACCAGTTTCTGTTTGGTCAGCAGCAACTCTTTATTCAGGGCGTCTGCCTTTTCCTCAGCCTGAAACACACACACACACAGGACAAAATAACACAGTGTTTTAGAGGTCGTTTAAAGTTAGACTTGTCCTACTTTCCTCTTGGTTTTCTTTCTACTATCTCTCTTTTCAATGTAAGTCAAAAGACACACACACACACACACCCAAACAGTTTGTGGCCATGTAAATCAAGGTTCAGAGTAAATAAAGGCTTTGTTGTATGTACTTACGCTTTCATTATGCCTTCTGCTAATTCAGCTCTTGCACAACTCTTGCCACATACATGACATTCTTGCTTCTGTTAGACTAGTCACATTTTCATTAACAGCTGCACAGACAGCTGATCAGACAAATATATTCTTTCTCCTTGGCTTACGTTGTCGAGGTCTTTGCGCAGGGCTATCTTGCTGCTAACCAGTTCATGTGCCAAGTCGTCATTCTCCTGCTCCAACCGCATGTTGGCCTCTTGTAACCGACGATTCTCCCGCTGGATGTTTTGGATGAGAGAGAGACAGAAAGAGAGAGGCAAAAGAAGGAAGAGAAACAGGAAAGACAGGTTGTCAAAAGAATAACAGAGAAAGGCAGATCAAAGGATGAAAAAAAATTATGTTGACAGGAAAAGAGCGAAACAGCAAACCAGAAGAGAAAACGAAGACAGAGAAGTGAAGAAAGAGGAAGGAAAATGTAGAGACAGCAGGGAAAAGGAGTTAATCATACAGAGTTGTGCATGAATGTGTAAACAGCTCTTCCTGGCTCAGAAGTTTCCAGAGCAATGCAACAACAGACAGACTGAGATTGCGTAAAAGTTCCCCGTCACTCAGGTAAGAGCATAATTGCATAGTAGGAACTGTCTGTAATGTTTAACAAGACATAACTTGTTTGTACATCATTTACAGCAATAAACAGCTTTACTGTAAACTGAGAGACGGAACATGTCCAACAAAAAGTAGAAACATAGGATTTTGCTTATTTAACTTCCTTAAATGATCATTATATTTCTGTTTTTCATATCTGTTGAGATATTTCACTTTGATGTCAGTTCTAAGTATAGCTGTCTAATGTTGTATAAACATCTAAAATAAAGTCTATATTGCAGATAATCCACAAATTCTCATGCTTTTTACTCAAATATTCAGGCTCACCTGGAAAAGTAACAAAAGCAAGAAAAAATGTCACAGTGATCAAACGTAAACAGAATTTCTAAATGATTTTAAAACCTCTTGACAATATGAGCCATTATTAAACTACACTAATCAACTGAAATGGTATATATCACCGCTGTACAAGCAATAATTCAAAGGTGGCAAGAGGCTTCTTTTGACACAAAAGAAAAATCGTATTTGTGATTGATGACCTTGTACTGCACACAACCGATGTGCTAACCTTGACATGCCTTACAGAAATCATAGTTAATGGCTTTGCTGGTGCTGTGGTGCTTTTATTATCGGAACAAGGACTGTCAAGGTCTACAGCAAAAAATAGATTTACTTTGTATAGGTTATTATGATGAAGCAGTCAAAATGTAGCGATGTAGCAACACATTTATCTATCTTTCTGCAGTATTTCAGACAGAATTGATGTAACTGTTGAAGAAGTCATGCTGAGACAAAAGCAAAATCTTCATGCTTATTGTGAACTCAATATGTGTGCATATGTCTACCTCGTATCTCTCGATGGGGGCCTCCTGTTGCTCCTGCTGCTCCCGCATGGTGTGGTACTCCTTCTCAAATTTCTTCAGCTTCTTCTGGCTGATCTGTTGAGGAGCAAGAGCCAGAAAAACGAATGTTTGGTTATCATGAAAGATGATGAAGAAAGGAAATATATACTAGCCCACTAGTCTTTGGCTGCTGCACTTAAGACGGCTGCCAGGGAAGAGTCTTTCCAATCTTCTGTACACAAGGACACAAGATTTTTAATCTTTACTTGATGGAGGCTTTTGTTAGTCCAGTCCAACGTTTGAATAACATGCAATAGAAAATATGAAGTGATTATTGCCCAGTTTTACTACCGATAATTTAACTGACAAGCTATAGGTATATATTACAGTATATTTACACATTCACATAGTCATAGTCTTAAAATGTGCTTATACTGGCACACATAAAAATAACACTGTAGCTTTTCAAAGCAAGAATGCAATCCAGCAAGCTGTCTGTGTACATGCAACACATTTGTCCTAGAACATAGTCATATGATATTGTTTCTCATTGTTTTTCCATCGAAGTTACACTTATTCTGTTATCGTCTACATTGAATACATCACGTATGCAGAAAATAAGAGTGTGAACTCCTAAGATAATGACGTCAATGAAAAGCTAATTGGAGTCAGAAGTTAATGAACCTGGAGACATATCAAACAAGATTAAAACTGTTGATTAGAAAATCGAGACTTAAATCTTCTGTGTTTACGATCCACAAAAAGCATTCTGGTGATGCAGAGAAGAAGACATAGTGATCGACATTTGTTAATTTGCATAAACCTGTAATGAGTACACGGTTACGCAAGTTAATAAAGATGGAGATGATTTAGCACACTGCAGAAACTTTCCCTAGAAGTTTATTATTATAAATAATGTCAGGGTGGCTGTGCAGTTAAAAAGCTCGTTGGAACCTGGATGACGCAGCAGGATGATGACTGTAAACATGGGAGTCCGTCTCACTGCCAGAACAGCTTCAAGCGAAGAAGATTTGCCTTTTGGAGCAACCTGAGGCCAGACTTCAAACCCACAGGGAGGGATACTGCGGAACACCCTCAAGACAGGTGTTCAAACCAAATATCCTTAGAATATGTATATTACCTTGTCTGATCCGTAGATAGTACCAAAGGAGGTTTGCACATCATTAAATCTCAAGGCTTGCTTAGTTTCTGCATGAGCAGAGGGAGCATTTAATGAGTGTCTTCAATATTTTGTGTGTTTACGAGACTACACAAGTTGTGTTTTTTATACATATGAGTTAGATGAAGATCAGATCCTAATTTTATGGCCAAGTAATACATAAAACAGATAGTAAGTAACAGTAAATTATCTGTTTTCTAATGATGGACTAGGATGTAATATCTGGTATTACACACTACTATGGTTTCTTTATAGTTTCTCTGTTACTCTCTGGTTTAACATAGTTGCAAACTGAAGCACGACTGACTGTTCTGCGAATTTTTAATGTGTCTAGTTAAGGCTGCACAATCAATGCAATGTTGTCTTTGCACGCTCGCCTCCATTCCCAATCAGGTTTAGTATTATACTACAGTATACACCTGGTGATCCATATACCCTGAGCATTTATCGCCTAATGATGTGGTAGAACTAGGATAGCATAATCCCCATGTTGTTCAGCTCACGTGTGTGCCTGCATGCGTTCTCTTAGTGTGTTCTGTTGCAATGTGTTCTGTAAATGGGAGAAAGAAAAGAAAAAGTACGGGAGGTCATTCGGGGCAGGAGTTGCCTCATCCATCACTTTCTCATTGTTTTTTCATCTTCTCTCTCACAGCCTTGACGGACAGCTGGGTCTCCAGAAGCTACTGCTAAGAAAAGCAATTAGGGACACAGAGTAGAGCATCCAGGGCCCCCTCAACTACCGCCATGATTTATAGACATCAGTTATCGGGATTTATAATATAAACTTTGATCCATTATAAATTAGCAAATATGCAGTACAGTCTGTACTGTAATCGAGTTCAGAGTGGAGCATAGGCAGCATAGGAATGTGGGCGTTGGGATGTATTGTTATTATGTGGTTCGTGTACCAGTGTTCTGTATATGAACATGTTCACTTGGTAGTTAAATCGGTTCATGGGTAATGTGTGTTGATTTTGCAAACAAACCGCTCCAGGGAGCGATTGCAATCGAGCTGAGACAACTCTCTCTAACCAGGCTCAGCTTTGTTTATTTGTTGTGTAAAAGAGTGCGATTGCTTTGTTCACACAAGCCCAAACGAACCGACCCGAGGGATAATCTGCAATATGAAACAAATTTAGCACTGTTATATATCTAATATTAATATCATGGTGCTGCTGCTGTTTGTTTTAAAGATATAGCATCACAAATCTGTGATGACACTGAATAAAGTTATAAAATCTGTGGTCCAGTCAGGAGAGAGAATCATTAGTCAATGAGGGCACCGGTAAATCTGGTCAGATAATCCCGCTAGAGTGACATCCACGCTCCAGATTAGCCTACCTTGACTCACATTTAATTTCCAGCTCTAAAATCACAGTAATCACACCAAGTTCACTGAAGTGCCAAATTACTTTGTGGAATTATTTTCTCTTGCTAAATAACATGTTTCATAACTTGTCAAGGCAGTCTGCAGTAAATGAGGTTTTGATATATGTCTTGGTTCTTACATGAATGTATTTAATTCACATGGGTGCAGTGTGAAATTTGGAAGCATCAACTACAAAATCTTCACTTTTGTAGTGGTTATTCCTCCCACCTGAGAGGCATCGGCAGCCCGTCTCATGATTCATACTCAGAAGTGATGCCCATAAGATGGGTACTGAAACTTCTCCAATAATTCTTTTTGCTGAAGCAGCTCATCGTGTGATCTCTCTGCTGCCCACCTGTCTAACTCAGAGGCAAAAAGTTCAAATCTCTCTCCATGCTGGCTCCTTTACAGAGTTTGCGCTAATAAATATCTCACACCAAAGTTACCTTGAAAGTCAGGTCCTCTAAACTAGGCCAGACTGTTCAAAACAGGTCAGGACGCAGGTGTGAGCGTGTGTGTGAAAAATACGGGAAGAGAGAAGTGTGTGCTCTTTTAATCTGTTAAGCCCGTGATAAGGTTCAATAGTGACCCCTACTGGTATCTGAGCAGCACTGATGCATGCAGATTTTAATATAACAAAAATATCCATTTCTATTTTTGACCTGATCACGTAATGATCAGAGCTGCTAGCTTGTTTGCCATGTTGGGTTTTCTCTTTCCAAATCTCAAAATGTATTACAGATACAGATTTCTGAATATTTAAAAGGACATTAAACTGTTCTTATTGACAACACTTACTTAATAGTGAACCGACCATGACGTGATTGTCTGAGGAAATGAGAGGCTGAATAACCGTAGCCACTGAATGCTAACATGGAACAATGACTTGCTTGTTGCTTTCTGCTCTAAACTCACCTTCATGCTACAGGCCAGCTCCATCAGCTTCTTTGCATTTTCCTCAGAGCGGTACCTCTTCGGAACTGGGACACGAAAGAATTTGAGTGCTCCCTCGAAGTCTGTTTGGATTAGATCGTCTTTTGATGTCTGATGATAAAAAAAAAAAAAAAGTATGTTAGGACTAGATTTATATTATCCAAGCCAAGCATTCTTGTCAAGAAAAGATTTATTTCCTTTGTGTAACATGAAGAAACACAATTATTAAGACAATGTTTTGGTTTGGTAAAAAACAGATATGACAGATATGATAAAGAACAGGTTTATGTGAAACCATCTAAAGTCTACAAATCAATCTAAAACAAAAGTTGCTCCAAAGATTTTTTTTTTTTCATAGCTGAAACTCTATTCTGGCAAAACTCACCTTCAACAAAAAACATGTGCGCCACTTTCAGCACAGAACAGTAGGGTGACAGTGTGCATGTGTCTCACCTGCTCACATGTGCCAACGTGTGAACTCTTTCCAAAGCTCCCGTTGGCACAAGCTCTCTGTTCCTGCTTCTACTCAGAGCTGTGTTTGTCAGTGGTTTTGTGCGTGTGTGTGTGTGTGGATTCATTTTTGTGTGGTTTAACTTACCTTCAGAAGTGCCAAGGCAACATTGAAGATCACACTAATGCCCTGAGAAAAACAGATTATTAAAGCGCATTAAGCAAATTAATTACTGTACATTGAACAAAATTAATGCAGCTTTGTACTGTAATTGATGTACAAATATTTTTAACACACAATGCCGAATAATCACAGATTAAAATTAATTAAAAACAAGGGAGAGTAATATTTAAACTGTATACATAATAAGGGCCTTGCTGCAGTCGATGTTAATACTATTACCAACCTTCCTTTGAATATTTGGAAATGCACAGTATCTGATAGCTTTCCTTGCAGATGATTTGTTAGTACTGCTTGAACTGGTAATTACAGAACTTTCCATGGGATCTTGCAGACAGTTGTTTAGCTTGCACCACCATGGAGATCAATCCTCAGCTAAGTCTGAAGGTTGTGTGTGATCTGAGGAAGGCTTCCCTGGTTCTGTTAATAGTTCACTAAATCTTAAACAGTCTCCCAATTCCTGCTGCTGTGGTGCTTCGTTACAGCACCACACTACGCTCATTATAGCAATGACATTATTCAGCTGATTTATGAGACACACGTCTCATGACAGGTAGAGCGTCACATTCAGGCCAAAAAAAGTATGTTTGTGTCATGATGGAATACATATAACTTAACTGAACTGGTTAAAAGTCAAACCCACAACATCTGAGTGTTTTTATTACTCACCTCACACAGTAGCAGGTCAATTATATGGAAGACCATGTAAAGAGGGAACTTGGCTGTGAAGAGGGTGAGGAACCACTGAGAGGCATACATATGTGCCTCTAGACCCACATTCAGGAAATGGTTGTACAGGTCTGGTATATATTCCTGGTAAAGACAGGTTGAAAGCAAATTACGTACGAAGGGGAGGAAAGAAGAAAAGAGGATGTGGAGACAAAGAAATTGGAAAAAAAAAATGGATTAAATCAATAGATGCAGTAAAGAAAAAATAAACAAAAAGAAAGGTATTTGGAGAAAAGCAAACATCAGTATAAATGATGCCATTGAGAGATCAAAAAGTAGAACTGGTGAGTAAATGCCAAATAACTCTGACTGTGTGTGTGAACATAGTGGACTGATGTACGTTCAGGAAAAAACACTTCAGATCTGCAAATGCAAAACACAAACCTGCATGAGTCTCTCAAGCTGGAAGAACTTGCAATGCAGATCCTCAAAGTTCTGCTTGAAAAGGTCCCTGAGCCCGTAATCAAACATGATCTTAACCAGCACGCTGAAAGCTTGCTCCTCTGGCATCTGAAGGACGGAAAGAGATTGAGTAATCAGTGCTTCTTACCAGGTCAGACCATGATACAAGTTTCACATGTGGTTAATATAACCCATAAATATAACATAAAAAGCTGCACATTTCATAAAGGTATTTAATTGTGTTACTTTGTACACATCCCTTCTTGTCTCATTGTGTTTTCTAAAGTAATACAGACAATATTTTTCCACTAGGTGGCAGTGATGGAGTTCCTCTGGCCAGCAGGAGTGCTTAAAAGCAAGCCAAACTATGTTAACAAATGAAAAAGACCACATCATCTATTATAAATACAAATAAAACAAATATATTCTGTTTTTCAAGAGCATGTCCATTGTCTGGAATCTGAGAAATGGTAGATACTTAAACAACCCAAGCCAATCCCCCAGTGTTGCAGTTGGTTGAAAAAGCTACAGGTGTCACATGAAAGCAAAACAATTCCTCTCAACCCGTGACATTGTTTGAAAGGCTTAGATTTTTTTCAGGAGCCTGCTGGTTTGTCAACTCACGTGCAGCAGCAGCACTGCAGCCAAGAACGACTGTCCCTGGCAGTAGCCAATCTCTTCATCGTAAACAGAGTAAGCCTGAAAGAGAGGACAAAAGAAAACACAGCCGATAAGCTGAACAGTAAACTGACAACACTTAAGTAAAAATGGAGGTGATTTTTTCTTGGAAAAGATGAAGTAGAAGTAGTCTTAGAAAACAGCTCAGGGGAAAATATATACCGATCAGCCACAACATTAAAACCACTGAAAGGAGAATTGAATAACATTGACCGTCTTGTGACAATTTCTGTTGGGAAACTTTTAGACCTGGGATTCGTGTGGATGTTACTTAGACATGTACCACCTACTTAGACCAGACCAGGCACCCCCACCCCATAGCAATGACACTCCTTGAAGGCAGCGGCCATCCCAAGCAGGATGCAGCCTGCCACACAAAAACAGTTTAGGAACAACCCAAAAAAAAAAGATGAAAAACAGCACAAGGTGTTGACCTGGCCTCCAAATTCACTAGATCCCAAACTGATCAAGTATCTGTGGGATGCACTGGAACAAGCCTGATCCACAGAAGCCCCTCCCTTCAACCCATAGGACCCAAAGGCCCCCACTGACCACATTCTGTTGCCAGACACCACAGGACACCCTCAGAAGGCCCGTGTCCACTCTCTGACGAGTCACAGCTGTTTTGAAGGCACAAGGGAGACCTACACAATATTAGGACATAATGTTGTGGCTGATCTGTATATATGCTGTTGATCACATGAAACAGCTGTGTCTTTACTGTGAACTGCACAAGTAGTGGCAGTAATAGCTGTGAAGAAAGGACCAGAAAGTCCAGCTGAAGTGAGGGACGGACGAATTATGAGTTGAGTCTGATAAAGAGAGAAACAGAAAAGCAAAGGAAAAGGACTGAGGTTTGAGAGAAATGTTGGTATCGATGAAATAAAGGGGAGAATGAGGAAAATGGCTGTCGTGGCCTACTGAGCCACAAACACAAATAATGGGACAAAGCATGGATCAATCCATACACACACAGGGAAGGGAGGGCCCACTGAATTATTCAAACACACCTGAGGAGGTGCTTGTCTGGGAAGAGATGGATGCCCTCACCTGAGTTATACATAATGAATGAAATGAAACTGAAAACTGTGAACACAATGCAGTCAAGCCCTTCGTGACAGATTATGGAACTATAGTTTGAAATGTATGTATAGTATACTATATACAGTGACAACATGTTCATTCTCATGAGACATAGAGTGATGACTTCTGAAGATTGTAGTATTTTGTGACAAGTTGTATCGAGTGCACACTGTAGAGGGAGAGTCAGCTGAGAACTGGACTGATTATTGTTGTGTTTAGTTCGACTGGAAATTTGCTTTGCTTTTCTAGACGGGCGGTGACTGTTATGAACTTACTGAACCACCCAGCAACAGAAAAGCAGTGTTAATTAATCAACAGTTCATTTTAGTGCTGGCAACTCACTACTGCTCTACAAACTTTGCAATCAGACCTACTGTAGAGCAAGTCATTTACATAGTAATTACACTTTATTCCAGGGAAACGTGACCCAGTTGCAGTGGAGAATGCCATAATTTCCAGGTGGTTCTAGCGGTTAACGTTACTAAGATAACACATCTCTAATTACATACAGTTTTCTAAGCACAGTTGCTTCATTAGTGGCCATGAGGCTGCACATTTCATGGCTGCAAAATATCAAATAATAATAATAAAAAAAAAATACTGAGCCAGAGATTGTGTTGGATTAATTAATCACATCTATCCACTCTGACAGAATAAGTAATTTATATGCTTACTAATGTTTTCCTGACCCATTTTGTATATCACACGAATTTAACTTGCTGCTCTTTAGAAGCAGCAAAATATCAGCTTCAAACTGTCCTTGAAAGAGTCCTGGAACAAGATTCCACGTACATGGATAAAAATATACTGCGTTGTGTAAATTTAAGTGTGATAGCAGTCAATGTGGGATGGAATGGAGATGGGACTGAAGCTGAGTGTGTCTGCATTTGTGCCACAAAATGGTTCACACCTCATTTGGCAAACAGCTGTTCGACACTGTGTGACTTCATTTCTATGGCTGTCTGCGTAACGCTCTGCGCTGACTTCACAGAGAAATGTGTGTTTGTGCCCAAACCTTGCAAATCTTGTACAGTGAATCTTGTCCATCTCCTCCAGTGTCTTTGAAGTAGTCATGAGCTGGGAATGTCCTGTTAATGTCCCTGGTGATGGCACTGTCCTGAGGGGACTCCTAAAAGTGAGACAAAAGGAGGAGAGGAAGAAAAGGTCAAGGCGAGTGAAAGGAGGTGAAGAGAGAGAGACTCAATAATCAGCAAGGCATTCGTATAAATGGGCGTCTATGAAAACAGAAATTCCACAGAGACCCAGCAGTGGTCAGTGTTCTACAGTCCCACACATTGCAAGAATAACTGATCGGGGTCGGATTAATAACGGGTGGCACAGAGTGTTCCCTTCTATTGTACAGACTGTCCACATCTCAGTCTCTCGGTTTGTCTGTTTCTGTCCATTCGTGTTCTAATTTTAATCTACTTCAGACCATAACAAGCAATTCCTATGTTGCCAAAGTTTAGATACATACAACTAGCGATATTTAGCTGTGACAAACTCAAGGAGAACAGCAATAAACAATCTCAATTGTAACTACAGAAATAAGTCTAAGACATTTTGTATGTACAGAGGGATAGCTGGATGACTTGGATGATGGAGGGATGTATTGATGTGTAAATAACGGTATATGCACAAGAAAGAAATGTTTTACAAAAAATAGCTGTTTGCATTGTAAGTAAGGAATGGAGGGTTTTGTTCTGTTTATCTCTTTCAATCAAAATTATTGTGATCACAATTTGCATTACTTATTGTCAGGAATGCTAGCGGGCCATGTCAGCTTTGAGCTATATGCTTATCCCATATACTGTTACGATGCAGATGCTAAGAATTTAAGCCAAGTTATGATGGTTAGACTATTGCACAAGAGGAAAAGTCGAGGGAAAACTTAAGTCCTCTTCTTGTGACCATAAATTCACTGACCAAAATGATCTGGTCAGTAGCTGCTGAGACCATAAATTAACTGGAGGAAACAAGGTTAGGCAGAATTGTTCAAGGTTAGGATACAATGACAAAAATCCAATCTGATATTAACTTGAATGAAGGCAGAAACACATACATAAAAGCAACTGCATGTACTACATACATAAGCCTGCGGCAACAAACTTCTTTGGGATATCCCTCTAAGATGATTACAGTGGAAATACTACCCATGCAGGTCAGTAAGCACTGCAGTATAAACTAGTCTTCCTTTCAAAGATTAATCACCACTCATTTCATTATTAATGATCGGCGTATTTGGAACAAACAGCCTTTTAATAAGTAATGGTACCCTAAGATGCCTTGTCATTACACAACAAATAAAGATATCTTTATGCAGCATTTGGAGGCAAAGTGGGTGTGAAGTTTATTCCTTGCAGCTTGGCGCTGGGATCCTTCTCTCACACCATCAGCGGGTAATGAGGCAGTCAGAGAGGCTCTCATTCAGTCAGTGGAAAAATAATGTCTTACCAAGTGCATGAACAAACGAACAGGATAATTAAAGTAGATGTAAAGTAAAGGCACATAGCAGAGAAAATCCCTTCATTTAAATGACCAGTGCTCACTTTGCTGCTAATTATACCTTCTTCTTCTCTCTTGTTACTGTACCCATTAAGTCCCTCCTTCTCCCTTTTCCGAGGTCTCTGTTCCAACTTCCACAGAGGAAGAGAGTGAAACAAAAATAATGCAACTATTAGAAGAAATGCAGGAAGAAAGGGATACATAAACAAAGCAAGCTAATGGGGATCAGAGACCAAAAACAGCAATCCACTCCACAGCCTACACCACACCCAGTTAGCCATAGTAACTGTATTATGTGTGTGTAATTGTATTTGCTACTTTGTGAGGACCAGTTTTGGTTTTAGACATTAAGATTTCTTACTTTCTGACAAACCTTCAAAGATATGTTTGAGGGTTAAGGCCTGGTTTTAGGACTATAGGAATTAATATAGATATTAGTTTGCAGTAAGGGTTAGAGCTGATGTTTAGCTTGGATGGTTATGGTTAAGGGGCCCAGGAATGCATTATGTCAACAAGTGTCCTCACAATTAAGGTTTACATGTTTATGTGTGTATAAGTGTTACTAGACGCTTTGGGGACATGGACAGGTGAGTAGGGTACATGGTTGAAACTACTAGTAAATCTTATTTGCAATCATACTGCAACAGTTTCTGCCATTTCCAGAGGAAAGAAATGACATTACAACACAAATTGAAGCTTCTAAAATTGAAGAATTGGCGGTTTTATTTGTTGTTCATGATAACAAACAGAATACCTTAAGATTTGGAAATTTGATTTGAAGTTGGTTGGCACTGGCACTTTTATCGTAGCCATACAAATTATACTTTTTTTCTTTGAAAGCTTTCAGAATATTTTAGTACTGCTGTACTCTTTTAATCCTGTCTGACTACTACCCTCTTTCCAATCACACTTGGAAGGGCCTCACCATAAAGAGTGGCAGTAAAATTCAACCAGATTGAACTTATGTCTCAAGGCAACTGAAAAGGTGCACACATGCACTCCTGAAACGTTCATTCACAGAGACAGCCACCGGCACTGATGCATTTTAGAGCACAGGCGCGGAGATACAGCATCCAGTGTGAAGGACACATTACACTCAGCTAGTCTCTCAGTGAAAGATAACGATCCATGTTTATACAAGCACCACTTAGCCATACTTATCTGAAGTGCTGAGAGCATATACAAAGACCTTTGACACAGCGGCCAATTAGCTTCCTCTCTGTCTTTTCAGTTAAAGAGAGCTTTAAAATGAGGGTAGCGTGAGAGGGCAGAGAAAACATATCCAGTGTCTAATGTTAGTTAACGGAAGTATGACAGAGATTTAAAGCAAAAGAGGAAAAAAAAGAGACTGCGAATAAGAGAGTAAGAATGTATGCAGACATTTAAAAGACAAAATCATTTAAATAAATATTAATAATGCCTTAAGTGATGCTCGAACACTGAAGTTAATTGAAACAGTTAGAGTTACAGTTATTGTCGGACCACCTGTTGACTTTAAAACAGTACCAAATTTCCAAATTTGTTCATGGTACTTGGCAGGTAGGTTGTTTCAAGCATCTTGGATGGCTTGAGGGTTTGTAGATTGGCTAGCTACTGACTCTTCAAATAATCCCAGCCTAGACAATACTGAGATCAAGGCTCTGTGGCAGCCATATCATTTGTTTCATTACTCCTTGTTAGTGGAGCTGACCAGGTTTGTAAGGTTGTGGCTGTATGTTTGGAGGTAGAACAGACATCTTCCTGATGGCTGTCCTTTTGAGTGATGGACATTACTCCCATCATCTTGAGTACCTAAACTTTACAGGACTATATGTAGTGGTTTGAGCCCAACCAAGAAACATTATTTTAAAGTTATGATAGCATGAAGACAAATGCCAACTTTCCAAATGAGAACAGTCTAAAAATTCAGAGGCTTCTTTTTCGGTCTGATTCCGAGAAACTCATCCATGCATTTATTATGAACAGGCATTTCGCTTTTTATGGGCCTCCCAACTAAAACTATTCATAGATTGAAGCATATTCAGTATGCAGCTGAACAAAATTTAACGAGGACAAAAATAGCACTGGATTATTCCAGTCGTCTCAAAATTCCACTGGCTACCTTTATCTTTCAGAATGTAAATTAATAATCTTCCTGCTGGTATACAAAGCCCTTAATGGTGCAGCTCCCATAGAACAGAGACTTGTTGGTCAAAAATCCAAGCAGACATGCCAATATACTAACTCCATGTACACTGATAATATCCAGTGTGTAGTCAGATAGCATTTGCTGATCTAAGAATATGTTTTCTTAACAATGATGATTTATTCCATAAAGCAATCTCTCCGTATTCCGTCGATCAAGATGGGGAAAAATAAATGAATAATATTGTCAACACTATGGTTGCAGCAAAGAGGAGACATTCTGTTGTTGAGATATGGACCTCATCAACTAGTCAAAAGCCAATTTTACCCCCTGAACAAAGTTCCCTATATATTTTTTTTTTTTTTTACAATCGTGAATATGTACAGTGACAGGTTTGACAGCAAAAAACTGCAACAGCTATAGCTACTCACGCTCACCAGCTCGTTCCTTTTTCACACTGTGGTTGCGTCAAAGCACGGTCTACTGTCATTGACGTTGTCAGAGTGGTACTGCATTGAAATCAAAGAACATCTATAAACTGAGTTGAAGTCAAGGAACAAACATGTTCTAACAGAACTACAATATCTCTTCACTGGGGGTCAGCCAAAAATGGCAGAGCTGCAGAGCATGTAGGTGTGTATGCTTTTATGTGTGTGCCTAAAGCGAGGAATAAAGTACCAGAGTAGGGCTTCCGTGAGAAGGCTGAAAGGCTAGCCCTCTATTGTTTATGTCCCTGATTTTCTCTGACTCAACACAATGGCTGACATGTCATTCTGTTATTCTTTCTCTGCTCCTAAAGGACCCTGCTGAGATGCCAAGAGAACATGGAGTGATACTTATCAAGCTTGCGACAAACCCTAAACCAAACTGAACCCAGAGCGCTACAATTTGATTACTATGATTACGCTGGATTTAAAGAAATTGTAAATATGACAACATTACTAAGCATATTTAAAATATATGTAGTATATTTTTGCTAAATTTCGTATTCCCTACAAAGAAATGTAATCAGTTGATGCTCAAGCAAACCATAGAGCTGTTTCCTCACCTTAGAGCCATGCATCATTAAATCTTAATAGTCTGTCTCATGCCCTACTTTTTGTGCCATTTGTGCACTGGTATACTGCTTCAGTAGAACGACAGTGAGAAAAATATGAATCTGATCAGAACAGAGATGACGAAAGAAGAAGCTATGTAATTCACCACATGCTAAATTCGGTGTCAAAGGGTATTATTTTCAAACTGAATATGATCTCATTGCAGTTTTGCCAACATGCACATTTAGCAGGTCAATTGCTGCCACAAATCTGGTGCTGTGGTTTTGTAGTGTTTACAACCTATTAACCCATCAGCGATTTATTATTATCTAAAAAGATCTGACATTTGATTTGTGGAAACCGAAAATAAAATGTGGACTTGATACTCCCATTATGGCATTTTTCTTTCTTGCACCCATACAAATGCACAAACCTACACTGCAACACAATTAGTTCATGGTCATTTGAATATGTTGAGATAATATAACATTTATTTGCTCAGTACATATACATAGCATGTACATCTCACAAAGCCATATAGGCCATAAAGCATTGTGTCATGAAAAGTGTCCAGTCACATGTTTTTGACTATCCCAACATAAACGCATACATCCTAAAAAAAACCTTATCACAATTTCAAAACCCTTGGCATATCAAATATATCACATGCTTTGTCATGATTCGACACGGTAAAGGCTTCACTTTTTTTCCATCGGAAACTTACAAAGGCCCCATTGTTCGCCACGAGCATATTTTCAACATTTATTCAGGACAAAATCAAATGCAGAGTAAAATTCCTGTGTTAGGAATCTTTTCAGACCAAGGTTTAGTTACAGTGGTCAGTCTTGTCTTGTGTGATACGTGATGATAATCTTTTCCTTGGAAAAGCTGGATCATGAATCCGCCATTAGTAGTGTTGCCTGGTTAGAGCCAGGCTGGGAGATAAAAAGATCTTGATAATTATTGGGGGGAAAATAATTCCCTCAATAAAGATCTGTTCTAAATTTAGGTCAGGCCTAATCTTCACAATTACCCTATTAGGCTACCAATATACGTGTATGGGGAAAAAATACATTGCTAAAAACATCTTCTGTGATGTGGAAATGAGTTGAATATCCTAAATTGCCAACTAGTGCTCGCAAACATGGAAAAGTCAAGAAACACTTTCCACCAATTTCTAAAGGTAGTTACCCCTCTGTAGGTATACAGAAAGACCAAGTCTGTGTCTGTTGCAGCAGTTACTCATGTCTGACCTTTCAGTCTTTGCCATAATAGGAACCCGACTAGAAAAACAAGGCTTGGAGCCTTAAAAACATTCAAGAGAACTGAATGTTAAGAAAGATACAAGAATACACTTGAAGACATCACAGTCACAAGCAGTATGTGACTTTATCAGCTACATTAGGACTCCGGCTGTTCCCGAGAAAGATACACATCTGGGAAGTCCCAGTTCCAGGAAGTGTTGGTGCATCTACAGCTGCTTGTCAACAAAATAATATGCCAGTAGATGATGATGGAACAGCAGCTGAATGTTACTGGATAACTTGTAAGTATGTTAGAATCAAAGAGACTGTTTAAACTTCGGACTCCAGAAACACAATATTGCCAGCAGTTATGGAGTTAGGAACAATTTTAATCTTTCTTCTTTGCACTTATTGCATATTTTCTTTATATTTTATATTTTCATGGCTAAACATCAATTTACCTGTCAGCAGCCTTCCCAAATTTATAGATAAACTGTTTTAGCTGTGGTATTCACTTGCTATTGTGCCCATAAACAATTATATTCCCGTCTTATAGAAGGCTCAATTTAAACTACAAACAACCCACTAGACCAGTCTCAACATCCACATTTCTTCTTGTTCTTTATAATCTTACCCAGCATGGGACTATAGTGCCATCAGTGTCGTTCCCTTGAGAACAAGAACGGTGATTGTTTTCCCGCAGGAAGAAGGGAATAGGCATGTGTGGTCGCTAATGTGAGCGTGTTTTGACAAGATAATTTTGCCTAAATCTTATGTATTTCTAGGGAAGTGTAACATTAATTGCTGTGGGAAATAATATCTCTCTAGTAGTGAAGTTGTTATTCCAACTAGAAAGTCATCCGTCTTTTTAAACTAAGATGTTTACTGGATAAATATTTATTAATAATTTAATAGGAATGACCCAAAGAAAGTATGACTCATCAAATTACCTAGACTGTGCAACATTTATCACTTCACAAGAAAATAGACACAAATTGATTGTACAAAATAATTTCGAGTACTCTGACATTTAAACATTCAATCCGGCATTTTGTACAATGACAATTGTTCAGGAACAAAAGAAGGTACAAACAGGAGCGGTTACAATATTGGGTATGAATCTAACTAACACCACTGTACGTCACAAAATACAGTTTACTTGAGGGAAGTGATGTGCAGCTAATAAAGCAATGAGCAAAGGTCATAACTTTAATAGCACCCTTGCTGGATCTCGTTAAACAGTCCACATTAAGCCAATGGTCACATTCGGTCTTATCTGCACAGTCTCATATGCATCAAGCACACAGGAACAAACACATGAAAAAAAGATCAACAGTTTTGAGTCATATTATGTTTAGTATTACAGAAGAGAGGAACCTTGATTGTAAAGTATGAACCTATAAAGAGCAGCTGTATAAACAGTCACATTTTAATTACTTCTCACAACAAATGTGGTTCAGGTTATTCTGCAGTGAATGTGGAATCAAGTGACAGAGAATGGCTCACTGCATTTTTATCTCTGCACATGAATACGATGAACATGCTGTTCTGAGCCCTCTAAAAACAGTCACGTGTTTATAAACTAAGTCCTCCCTAGCTGTTAGAGAAAAATTCTTTCCCAACAGCTCATTGTCATTTTTATTTCGAGGCAACAAGATATCACGATATACTGAAAAACTGTCATATTCATGCACACGAGGCATCACTGAGCCAACACAGAGCAGTGGACTTTTTACACAAACTTTGTGTAAAACCCACTAGCATTTTACTAGATCTTCATATATTAGATATTTAGAAAAAAATATCACAACCTAAGAATATCTGTTGAACTTTCTTTGGTAGATTAGACAAATAAAGCTAGAATATCTGCACTTAAATAAACGTGTCGAGTGTCTGTTTTTTTCAAAACTTTTGAGTTTAAGACAGAGTATGTACATTTGGATTCACTGCGGCTAGTTAATGGTCTTGTGTGTTTGGTATTAAACATCAAGAGTGGAAAGACCCACAGATCTAAACGCAAGATGACGGAAACAGACCACATGTGCATGCACATAGATGTACGCATACACACACATGCAACTGCAGTTCCCAGGAAGTGAAGGGGTCAGACCGTCTTCATGGTGCCACACAAAGGTTAGCCTGCTGGCCGATTGAATGGGCTATTTTTCTGCTGCTGTTGCTTTTTGCGTGTGTGTACATGTACTAATACCCAGATGCTGGCACAAAAGTGCAGTCACATTACTGCTTACACCTAAGTGTGCAATAAGTTAATGATTTGCAGGCTTATGTAAATATAAAACTTCCACAATCCCACAGTTCAGACTTTTTCTAAGACTGTTCTTCTATATGAATCCCAACGACAAGAGCTAAGGGTCAGAGTTCAAGGATTTGTTACCTTAAATGAAAAAGCCTTAAATATAGCCCAATCAGCACACACAAAGTATAAAAATACGTCGTGGTCATTATTTGCCCAGGATAATATGTTTAACTTGATAATCAAAAGATGCAATAAAAACTGACAAAGACTTTAAATACTATATAAAAGAAACGTTCAGTGAACTGACATTTGCCTTTTACCAATTGTTAACAGTCATACAGCAAAGCTGGTTGGCATATCAAATTACAAACCAACAGGAGCACACGGCTTGGACATAGCATTTTTCTCTGCTACATCAATAAATTATCTGAAACTGAAAGTTCATAAATTGATTTCTTGACGAAGACAAATTATAATGAATTCAGTCAATGCACACAAACCATAAAACAACACGTGCACGTGTTCCACACCACCGGGATAATTTCTTTCTAGTTCTTGTTGACTTCATCAATCATCAACAACTATAGATACAAGACATACGGAGCACAAACACGCACCATTGCATCATTTTTCAGTATTCAATACTGAGGGGGTAAAAACAGTACACAATACAACATTACTAAATCACAGCAGTTGGTTTGCCTTCACTTCTTCTTTGTCACATTCAACACAAAGTGCGATGGCAATCTGGCAACAAATGAAGGTCACATCGTTTCCACTTACAGGACTTATAGTTTTTTCAGAAGAGTTTTAACATGTTGTTGTTCTGACAAAATAAGTTAAGGATTCACTTCCAAAACAAGAACACCACTTAATGAACACTTATCACTGCTCATCCTCAAAAAGAGTTCACGTATCCAGAGATATTCAGACACGTCTGTCTCCCCCTTTCACAATATGCTACGTTTACTTGACCACTTTAAGACACCATAAAGGGCTTAAGCCTTTTTATTTTTCAGTGCTTTGCTCTTAACTGTCACTGCATCTTTTAAGCTGCGGCCTGTGCAGAAAAGACGCCTGTGCAATCTCCGAATGCGACAGGAACAGCAGCAGCAGCTCAACCTCATCTTGCACATTTGACAACATTTTACAGCAATCTCTTCAGGCATTTTTTGGAAAAGTTCAAATGCCAATTTGGCACAAGAGTTTCCTCGGTTTCTGCATTACACATGACATGTCGTACCAACTCCCATTCCCCTATGGCCACATCCATACCCCGGCGCTGCACATCCCTTTTCAACAGAGCCTACAAAAGCCTTTTTAGTGTTCCTAACCGCAAACCCTCTGCTACTGCGCTGTAAACAGAAGGAGCAGAGGCGTTTGAGGCCCTTCCTGAAGGCAGAGTTGGAGAGGCTGTATATGAGACAGTTACAGAAGCTGTTGCTGATAGCCAGCCATGTAGTGAGGAACGAGGCTGCAGGGTGGTGGTAGATCCCTCCGCTCTCCAACAGAAAGTAGAGGATGTAGGGCAACCAGAGGATATAAAACACACTGGTAATGCGAAACAACACCATAGCGTATCGCTTGTCTGGATATGTTGAAGCGGACTGCTGATACTGTGGTTGGTGGTGTTGAGGCTTCTGTGGTTGGGCCAAGTGGGGCAACTGCCCTTGCTCTACTGTACTGTTGTCCTTGACCACAGATCCCACTGTCATTCCTGGGCCCTGCAGCTGCTGAGGTCGGTAACGTGCATGCCGCTCGCTGATCTCTCGGGTGTGCTGTCGGCAGATCTTGAAGATGTTGGCATAGGTGAAGCAGACAGTGAGAGCGGCTGGGGCGTACAGCAGTGCAACAATGAAGGTGGTGAAAGCTGGACTAGTCCTCCACTCAAGTGCACACCACTCCACCACATCGCCGTGATAACCAGGTTTCCCCACCCAAGAAAAGATGGAAGAAACACCAGAGCAGAGTAAAGCCAAATGAGAACAATACAGCAGCGTACTCGGCAGGGCGTTACTAGGGATGCATAAGTCAGAGGCCGTGTAATGGCAATGTAGCGGTCTACGCTTACACACGCTAAAGACGCCATTGAAACCGACTTTAAAACCGACACCATGTACCCGAACACCTGGCAGGTGAGTTTCGGGTCGAGGCCCTGGAGATGATGGAGCAGGGACAGGGAAGGGAAAAAGGCAGCTGACTCCCACCAGAAGATCAGCATATGCCATAGTCTGGATGAAAGCACTGTGGTATGCTGGCTGAGCAAAGGAGCACAGTGAAACACAAAAATCACCACCAGGTTACCAGAAATAATGAGAACAGTGAGGAGAAGTATGATGGAGACCTCAAGGAGGCAGGTGCTGAATATTTGGGAATAGCCTATTTCAAGTAAGCAGAAGGGAACAGATAAGTTCGACGAGTCAGCAGAGCTCTGGTTCAGTGGATCCAGGGAGGAATTCATCATCTTGGGCAGGAATACGTGACTGAGGGGCCCCTCAAGGGTACGATGAATCCAAGATCCCACTAATTCGTCAGGTAGCTGGTTGGTTCTGAAAGTAGCTGTACGATTTCAGTCTGACCGCACAGCTCCATGTTGCAGTTTCATGATGGGACTTCCGCCATCTATCACTGCAAATGCGGGAAGCATGGAAAGGACAGAAAAAGGCGAGGAAGTCCTCCGGATTTTATCTCGGGGCAGCCAGTTGTGGTTTATACACAAAACCACTCAAGTAAGAAAATGATCAACATAAACAAAAAATAGGTATTCCTTGTCTTTTTTTCTTGCAGTAGCAGCTGAAGTCACAAAAGTCGGGAAAAAATACACAAAAATGGGACTTTGTTTGAAGGAATTCCAGTCCAAGTTATGCTTGAAATGCCTCCACTCCCAATAAAGTCTGAGATGTCTTCAACATCTGCTGCAGCTGGAGAAATCCCAGACTGAATATCTCTCTTATCTGTCACAGCTTCCAGCGAACAGATATTAGTATTTAACGTGCTGCGTACATAAATTGTATGAAGGGCAAAGCATTATTTCCTTTTTATTTTGTCCTTTAACCAGCTTATCTTTTCTTTTCTTCTCCGCTGCTTTCTCGCTGCTCCTTCCTCCTCTTTTTACCACCCTTCCATCTCCGCTTGTTCCCGTCTCAGTTTTTGTCTGGTCCTTCGCAGTAAGATCACAGCAGAATCCCGTGAGCTGAGAGGATGAGGCAGCGTGCCGGCTGATTGATGTTTAAAACACGCACGCATACAAACACACCTCAGCTGTTATTTCTATTCAGAAGAGCAGCAACTGTGTGGAGTGGAAATTAGGAAGGCGGCATACCGATGGTGGGAGAACCCCTGTGTGGATTTATCCTCCTTTGCTGTGCCTGTCTCACACTCCTTGCTCCCACTGCCTCTCTCTACAGAAACAGCAGCACTGAGGCCCCTCCTGCCCCTGTGGCTCCAACCAATGATCAACTGCAAAGACACGGGGCTGCGTCCTTCCCCACCCTACACTCCTCCCCATTATTATTCTTTTTTTTTTTTTGGGAACCAAGGCTTCTCATAATCACCCCAACATTTAAACATACTGTTTCATACTGCTAAAATTAGAAACATTCAGTGTAACTAAGACTGTCTAAAAGTGAAATCTGACGGTAAATCTCTGCAGCCTCTCCCCTCATTCCCAAATGACAGGAAATTTTGAGCCGTAGGAGTCTGGACATTCTCTTTCTACAGTGCACAGAAGTTATTGTATTTAAGAGAAACAATGACCACGTGTTTTTGGTACAGTTTACAGGAAATATTTCTATTATTAATGCCATTGTAAACCAAGGACACAGCGAACAGAACAGCTGGTTTCCCCTATAGCTTTGTGCAACCTACCATGTTACAGCTACTGTGCATAGTGCTATGCTTAGGGCTGTGCAAAGGTAAAATCAAATCTCAAGCTTCTAAAATGAAAAAGGCACAAAGACCCTTACAAGACAGTGTTAAAGCCACTGCCTTCTGACAAACAGTCTTTCATTCCTAGTTAACTAATCAAGTTGATTTTCTGTGCTTGCAGGATACTGTGGGAGCCAAAATTTAATTATACTTTTTACAGTGCATTCACTGAAACAACTAACAGATTTTTTTTTCCTGTTTTA
>NC_140355.1:10889872-10971565 GCF_963514085.1 Chelon labrosus
ATTAGCAACTGGTTTGCCTTTTGGGTGCAAGCTGCAAGTGAAGGAGAGTCTCAAAGGCAATGACGGAAGTTCAGCAAGTTTAGATAAGGAAAAAAAAATATGGAAATGCTAAAATAAACATTTTTAAAGCTATTTCACTGCCTTAAGTTCTTTTTATAGAAATGTGTGAAACTCCAGTGTGGGAGAAGGAAGAGCTAAAAAAGGAAAAGAGATTAAATGATGCCAGATAAAGGATTAGTACTGACACCAAGTAGGACGCAAAACAAAAACAAAAAGGACCTCAATACACTTCATACTTGACCAAAAGAACACAAAAGCAGAGTTAAATATGCAAGAAAAATATAGATAGGACGGTTCTGGGTGTCTGTTGCATGAAGTGTTAAGAATAAACCGAAATTATTAAGACTCATGGATCAGCTGTAAGAAGGGATCAGACAAGGTGGTGCCTAATAGATGGTAAACTTGACTACATGACTTGATCACAAACTCTTTGAAATTCCAGGCCATAGTAAAGAAGGGTGTGATCCCCCTAGTGTGTAAACCGAAGCTTGGTAATAACATAACCACCTAGTAAGACAATGATCCTGAGCCAACTCCCAATTCAACAAAAACTTGGTGCAGAATCATTGTCCTTAAATGGCCATCTTACTTCCCCGATTTGAATGCCAATGAAAATGTGCAGTGGGACTTAAAGAACGCAGGAGCAGCACAGAAACCAACCTTGCGAGAATCTTCGACAAACATTTATAACATTCATGAAGGTCAAAGCTGATTATTCCTAAATACGGACTTTGGGGTATAAATAATTTGTCTTACGAGTCTTTTGGGAGACTTAGTACATTCAGATTGAGTGCTTCGGTAGCTGAATTATTATCTCAAAATATGCACTTTTAAACTTTTTGGACCGTTTACCAAGAATTTCCTTGATATGTTTTCACTAGAATGTTTTGCAGTTTGAGCAGGTTAAATAATTTTTATTACAACGTATGCGAGTGCCAGTTTAATTTAGTCTCAAAAATGACATAAGCAATAACAACAAAACAGACTTACTAATGTTAACTATTAGGTGATTTTCAGTGATGTTTTATTGTAATCACTGACTTCTTTAGGTAAAACGCAGGGATGACAAATTGAGTTTAATATGGAAAAGTCACTATTGAAAATAGTTTGAATCTTGGCAAAAACAATTATAATGATAATAGCGTTTATACAATTTGTGCTTAATTGTACCCCAGAACTACTAAATGCTATTACTGCCCTTTACAGTCTAAACATTATCCAACAACGGTACTTGTGCAATGTATTATTATACTAATGGTATACTTTCCTCAAAGGTCCTTTCAGATAAAAAAAAAGTGTTTGTCTATGAAAGACCAAGAGAGAGGGAGACAACAATGAAGCAACTTATGCTATACAATATTCTTATAGTTATACTATAGTCAATGTACTACTAGTAAGCACAGTGCAAGCAAACCTCAAACATCTTCAATTATATAACATGACACAATCAGCCCCTACACAGGTAGCATTACCTCACCAGACATGTTATAATCTCACTCCCAGCAATATCAACAGCTATATTTTTATTGCACGGGTTAGTCCTAATAAATTGCCATCAGCCTTGGAGTAATTATTTGTTATTTTTAGATCACAAGATGTGTTGATTAAATAGAATCACTCGGCAGCTGAGATAAAAATAGCAACTTCCGTGGGTAGTAATTAGTGTCAGATTTAGTGCACCACTGTCCGTGTCTTATTCCTAATGACTTTCTGAAGACGGCGCAGAGTTTGCCTCGTGCAGGGCAATTTGGTGTAGCGTGATGGAGACCCAAACATACCCACACAGTCTCACAGACACACACACACACACACACACCAGCCTGCACCTTTCCCTCCCGCAATCCAGACACACTCCCATGCTTTCACGCACCTCCTCTGCCCAACACACGAGGAGCTAAAAATAGATGACAGTACGACTCGAAGAAAGAGAGGAGGGAGAAAAGGATGAGGAAGGAAGTCAGAAAGAGGCACAGAGCTTTTCAAAAATGAGGAGAGGAACAAATGGAGGCAAGAGACAAATAGACGATAGCAAAAAAAAACACGCAAGAAGAAAAGAGCCGTAAAAATTAGGAAAAACAAAGAGCGTGACGTCCTGTCCCTTGGTTGCCAAGATGAGTAAAACTCATATCCGTTAGCTGTCTAAATTATGCTTCCTTGTTTTGCAACTGCTCACAAGGACAGGTGTCCAGTAGCTGACAAACACCTGGCAACAACACAACAGCACTGAATGATGGTAAAGCATGTCTCCTTTTAATCTGCAGAATAGTAATTAATAATGATATCGAGCAATTGCTGATAATCAAATGTTTCCAAATCCAGTTAACTAGTTAAAACAGTTATTGCTCTTTATTTATAGTGCCATAGTTAGTTTAACTGAATGAACATGTTAAGCTAATCACCGTTAAGGGAATACGGCAGTAAGTTGACTTAAATCTGATCATTACCCCCCATTAGCCACCCCCTGGCTGGTAGTTCATTAAACTAATAATTCAAATAGTTCCAGTCACTCCGTGCTAACTTTTATATCAACGTGACATAGTAAAAACACCAAAATAAGTGGTCAGATGATGTCCTATCAGAGATTTTAGCCTGAAAGGAATGGAAATATTAAGGAACTGGGCAGCTAATAAACCTTGATTTATATTTGCATGTGTGCATTAATTGTGTTTATCTCTGTGAGATGAGCCTAGAGGTGGTCCATAAACTAATAAAAATATTACTCAAGGGTGGTAAGAGTTGTTATATCGTCACAGATAGGCACTCAACTGCATAAGTGCCTCTTTCATCTGACTGTCTGAAAGATCTAGCATATACTACCGTCACTATTTAATGTGGAAAATTGCCTTTGAAGTCATACAGAATGAATCTAAGAGCATGTTAGTATTACTGTCTAGCGTGAGTCAGAACAGCAATGCACAAATAAACTTATCGGACAGAGAAAGTCGAGTAAAGAGTCACACAGGAAAAGGCAGAAGCAGAAACGCCGGGATGAGATGACAACGGGAGGAAAGAGAAAAAGGCAAATGGACAGTGACGAAACATGAAATGAGCGTGCAGACAGAGAGAAGCAGGGAGACACGCGAGTTGACAGGAGCACAAACAGGTCTAGGTAGAAGTCAGAGAGAGTCACACGCACACAAATACAAATGATTCTAAAGACAGACAGACAGAGAGGCAGGCAGACAGGTCATTATGTGGGTCAGACAGTGACATTCAGGCAGACAGGTAGTTACGAGAGCTTGATTTGCTCTCCACAGGAGGCTGCTGAAGGGGGTCTGGAGACAAGACCTGCATTTATGTAAGCGGTTTGCGTCCACACGACGCAACACAGATAAATTTGAGAGCGTGTAGATATACTGTACATCTCAGGGGACATTTCTAATACTGTGAACCACATGTGAAGTAACTACAACTTCAAAAATCACAGCAAAATTAGAAACAGATGTCCAACACGGCATCAACACAAGCCATCATGGCATTTCAACATAGGTAATGCTGTTACCAGATTTGCCTCAAGTAAACAAGATAGAAGACAACTTTGCACATACTGCTATTACACTGACTAGTAGTGTGAAAGATCTGTCTCTTTTCCTCGTCATCATTTCAACACATTATGACACTAAATCATCGCCAGTGTAGCTACCTGATCAGCTTGTGCTATAACTATTGTGTGATGGCCACCTGCCACAGGGCCTGTTTTGTGTTTTCCCCCTTGTCTTGTCTTGTCTGTTTCTGCAGGTACCTCAGTGGGCGGGTCTAATTTGGAGCAATTGGGAGCACCTGGCCAGTCTCCCTGAGCCTATAAAACCTGGCAGTCACAATCCTCATTCTCTCTCTCTCATCTTCCACCTGGACTCCAACATGGGTTTTGGTTATGTTGGCTTTGGCCTGTTTGTTTTGTTTTAACACCCATCAACAACGCACATACACTATCATGTATCCATCAACAGACACGCTGATCCTCAAACTCAAATCTCACTAATTCTTATGGATTCTTTTGGTTTATTTTAATAAATCAGTTGACCTTTATGTTTTACCGCGTTTCTTTGTCTTTTGTCATGGCTTACGAGCCAGGTCGTGGCAATTGCAACTAACTCACAAAATCTCTGGAAACCTAATTTAGCGAAGGATAACATACACCATATTATCAATTATTACCGTAAGACTGTAGCTTATGCAATCACTTGCCCGTTTATTGGGGTTGTCTCCAAAATGAAAACACAGTTAAATCAAGTGCTCTTTCACTTATTTTAAATAAAATGCTTAACGCCATGACCTCCATGCAGATAAGATCTAGTGCGGGACTGTCGTATTAGAATGCATTTGTTTCCACTAGTGTACCTAATGAACTGGCAAGTGAGAGTGGAATAAAATAGAAATATGTTGACATAATGTCTTAGTTCCTTTTATGAAGACTTTACTGGTAAATGAAGAGAAAAACTATGCAGATAAAAACGTATGGATTTTGATGTGTGTAATATGACCTTAATGTTACAGCCCCTCCATACGGCAACACAGCATTTTCTGCCAATATGTCACACTGTCTTTTGCATCGTCCTCCTGACTATAGTCATCTGGAACGATACCAAAATGAGTTATCTGCTTACCGGAATTAAACATTTTCTCAATGACTGACGCAAAATGTGGGCCGTGGCTTTACCAGCTCAATGAGTCTGTTGGTTACTGGTGGCGTGTTAATTGACTGGCATTCGGGGGTTCTCAGAGTACTTGGCAGCAGCGATTAAAGAGTTCATTAGGGCTTCACAGGACAGGAATAGGTTAAATGTCTACTGCCCTGTTTCCACTTCCATCAATGCACTGCATTCACGTATGCGGATGGACACCAAGTTCGGATGAGGGCCGGGAACAAAAGAGGGACCCAGCTAAGCTAGGACATGATGTGCATGCGGTGCAATAAAGCATGAAGAGCTACACACAACCACAGACTGAATCCTGAAAGCGAATTAGGAGCTGGCACATGAGTATGATATGTACAAATTTTAAAACATGAGCTGACCGGGGAAAGAATGAATAAGTACATGAGAAGATGTGGTTAAACTGGTTCCAGTAACAAAAGCAACTTGACTGTCCCATCTAATAAATGTGATATGCCGAGTACGATTATGCAATGTATTTCAAAATTTGTTTTAAACTATGCAAATAACGAAAACATTTGTGTGAACTTTGAACTCTGCAATAAATTCCTATCCAACTTTCTGTCCAGTGGCTATCAGTATAGTGGCACTGCAATGCAGTGTTACTGTGGTCAGAGTAAAAGGTGAGATTCCATTCATGCCATTTGTGTTAACAGCAAAACAACAAGGCTCCTGTGATGCAAAACATATGTTTGAGTTGACCCCCAGTAATCAATAGTAAGTGGCAGACAGGTAGAAGACAGCAAGAGAAAAGAAAATGTTTGCAGGAAGTGGCAGGAGATCAGAAGGGAAGAAAAGGAAGAAACAATGAGTGAAGAAAATGAGAACATGAGAGGAAAGCAAAGAGGAGGAAAGAGCGAGGCAAACATCTTGTCACCACCTGGGACCCAGCTTGCTGCCCAGGGATGTTGCCTTTACATAACAACAACGGACAGAGCTGTGGCCGGGAAAAAATAAATAAAATAATAATTCAAAAACTAACACACTGTTCTCGGCACACAAGACTACTAACCACGTACAGCATGGTGAAGTCACCACTGATCATCCTGCACAAGTCCACGCATGCATACCAACACAACGGCCCTGTGATTCACTGACAATCTGAAACTTAAAAAGCTGTCTATGTTAAAAATGCCCCAATTAGAACCATATTCAATAAAAATGAAATTATCATTACATTATTACTGATCACAGACCAACCAGACGATGCATGTCAATAAAGACAATTACTGATTAATAAAAACTTGATAATGTTTTCCAACTTACAGCTAAAAAACAAAAGATAAACTCTTGAAATATGATTCCTTGCTTTCACATTTTCATTCATAAATAGTAGTTACACAGTGTAGATACTTCGCATCTTTGTTAATCAGCTTGATGAACGTTAAAAAACTACAGAAACAACCGTGTTCTTGAGGATAAAATAGGTGTACACAGTACATCTTTCACTTGCATAACTCAGTTATCAGCGGCTTTGATCTACAGGGACACAGTGGCTAATATCACAAGTTTGAAGCACATGAGAGAGCAACTTATGAAACAAGACCATTGATGAATACTGAGAAAAGTGTTAAAAAACAAAAAAAAGAGTAAAATATAACCAGGACTGTTGCTAAGGACAATAACAATAACACATGTGATCTGGCGAGCTCAAACTAAAAATGAACAACACATTAAATGTGTTCCAGCTCAAAATATAACCAAGAGTAACAAGAGAAAGGATAAAAGTGTCAGAGGGAAAGGCCTGCCTTAATAATTCCTTAAGCTTGGGCAATGATTTAGAAACCATCAGCGGGGGGACGTGGACAACAAGCTGATGGGTCTCGTGTCTGGGTCACCTTTGAATCACCACAACACCGAAAGGAGCAGTGCGTCCTTATCATCAGCAATACTTTGTGTGGTCTTACCTTTGTAATGAGAGTGCGGTACTCTTCTACCTGGTGGTCATTGTTGTGGCAGCCTGCCAGGAGCTGCCAAACCTCCCCACGGAGTGCCTCAGGAATGCCGCTCCGCACCAAGGCTGGCAGCTGCCTGGGCCGCACTGATAAGTTCAAATGCCTGGGGGAGGGGAGGAGAGGAGAGGAGAGGAGAGGAGAGGAGAGGAGAGGAGAGGAGAAGAGAGGAGAGGAGAGGAGAGGAGAGGAGAGGAGAGGCAATTAATTAATTTAATTACAATTTCTAAATGTCTTTAAAGTATGCCATTCCACTGGCTCCCTCATCACATGCATCAAATTGCATAGTGCAAACCTATCTATTTAAATTAGGGCCGGGACTCGATTAAAAAAATTAATCTAATTAATTAGAGGCTTTGTAATTAATTAATCGAAATTAATCGCATTTTAATCGCATATAAATATCTGACCTGAGAACAGTGAGAAGTAATTTTTTTCATATGGATTTTTAGTATACCATTGAATAATGACTAAATTTCCCATCCACGGGGCCAACCAAAGCGGTCTCATCAGCTTCTTCTTTCATGTTCACTGTGGTTTGTTGTTGTCTGAAGTAATGAACAGTGTTGCCAACTCCTCAGGAAAGGAAAGTAGCTATTGGCTGTCCTAAAAGTCGCTAGAAGTCGCTAAATGACGTAATCGGCTAATTTGCATAATTTACCTTTTGGATGTAATTGTGATGGACGCTGTATTATTAACGCGCCTCCTTTATCAGGGCTTGGTATTGGCAAAATGACTCTAAAGAGACGCTCTGGCACAGTAACTTAAGTTTTTTTTTTTTTTTTTTTTTTTACTTTTCTTAAGTTTGGTTTAGTTTCTAGCCTACAAGTCACAGGCACAGAAGAACATGAGCATTTTTTGCCATAACTAGAATATTTTTAACATTTAACATTTTTTGTACAAACGGTTTTTACTTGACAAAATTAACAATCTAAATGGATTATTATTTTATTATTTATTTTAGTGTGACAGTGAAGAAACATTTACATCCCGCTCTGTAAACCAGGGCGCGATCAGCGGCAGCTTTGCGCATGCGTCATTCGTTTGCAGTCTGGACGCGGTGGCGTGGTTCTCCCTCTCTGCTCTGACTGCTGCTGCGCGGGGCTACTACCTGTGAGTGCTTTGGGACGGGAGAGGGGCTCACGGCAGCACCCGCTGCTTGTTGAGGACACTGGTAATGAACGCTAGTTGGTGCTCCAGTATAATCGGTCCGCCGAAACTCATCCAGTGAGAAACGTTCCGCGGTGCAAAAATAAGTGTGATTAAAATGCGTTAAAAAAAATTAACGCGTTATTTCTGTGTAATTAATTAATCTTAATTAACGCGTTAAAGTCCCGGCCCTAATTTAAATCAATGTTTTCAATGGACTATTATCGCGTCTAATAACGGTTTTCTGGGTCATGGTTTCAAGAATAAGGAGGACTTACATAACCTAACAGCACAAAAGATAATAATTTACATGCAAATAGTTCATTCCCGCCTCCCACAAGGCATACAATCCGTCAATGTCAATCTTTCAGTCTGTAAAATATGAGCTACACCGATCAGGCATAACATTATGACCACCTTCCTAATATTGAGTAGGTCTCCCTTGTGCCTCCAAAACAGTTGTGACTCATCAGAGAATGGACATGGGCCTTCTGAGGGTGTCTTGTGGTGTCTGGCAACAGAATGTTGTTAGTGGGGGCCTTTGGGTCCTATGGGTTGAGGGGAGGGGTCTCTGCGGATCATCCCACAGATACTTGATCAGTTTGGGATGCTACTGAATTTGGACGCCAGGCCCTAGACAGTTTTTGTGTTTGTGTCAGGCTGCGTCCTGCTGGGGATGCCTGCTGCCATTAAGGAGTGTCACTGCTATGTGGTGGGGGTGTCTGGTCTGGTCTGGTCTGGTCTGGTCTAGGTCGGGGGTACATGTCTAAGTAACATCCACACAAACGCCAGGAACAAGAGTTTCCCTGCAGAGCATTGCATTGTCACAAGATGGTCAATGTTATTTACTTCATCTGTCATGGTTTTAATGTTGTGGCTGATCAGTTTATTTTTGTACAGAAAATACACAATGCCCGACTTATCCCTGAAATTCTTTCTCTCACTTTTCCCCCCATAGCTGTGCTTTATTTTGCCCCTACCATATAATGACCTTAATAAGCCGATACAAAACAACAGGAACAATACACAGAAAGCCATTTTAATGATTTCCTTCCTGCCTTATTATTCACATTTAAATGTTAAATCTGTTGGGAAAACACTCCATCTTAGAGAGTCACATACACATGCAGTGTTAAAATAAGACCAATCGTGAGAGAAAGAGTTAGAGACACAGAGAGAAGAAGGCAAACTTGGAGGCACAGCTGTACCCACCTACTAACTATTGCCTGACTGGAGCCGACAGAAGTCCCCAAATCCCTGACGATTCTCTCACTTCCCCCCCCTTTCTAAATTTTATCCCGCTCTGTTTTCTGGGTTTGTTTTGTTCATTTGTTCTGGGCATCAGGTTATGCAATACATGGCATTTTCTGCTGAGACTAAGAAGGGAAACTGTGTACGTATGTGAGTGTGCATGTGATGGAAGTAATGCCAGGTCTGGTCCTCGGGGCATAAGATTGTAAAAGGCTTTCTGTGATTTGCCTCTCTGTGCTCCCTGAGTTTGGCATCCCACTATGCAACAACACACACTCACTCGCCCACGCTAACTCACCAACACCAACTCACCACACACAGAAAGCCCAGTGTTATGACAAGCTGGTCTCATGATTCCTTTTTTTTTAACCAGCGAACTGAGGCAAAATATTCTGAAAATATGAATTGCTTCAATTGTCATGTCAGCATTCTCAAAGGCCATTATAACCGCCCCATTCTACTAGGGAATTAGGGAATAGTGGAAACAAATGCACCCTAATAGAGCAATCCTGCACTAGATCTTAGCTTCATGACTGTTAAAAACCGCGTGAAAAAAGTGGTAATTCAACTGTAGGATCATTTTGGATGATGCACTTTGTGGTACTGTTAAACTGGATTGAATTAAACAGCAGAACTAATATTTTATTAAACTTAAGTTCTTTAGATGAGACCTTAGACATTAGGTTGCCTAAATAATAGGAACATGTGTCGGTACAACACAGTACAATTCAATTGTGCTGCAAACCACAGCCTCCAAAATGAAAACACAGTTGAATCAACAGCTCTCTCAGTTATTTTAAACAAAGACTGAATACCATAATGTTCATGAAGCTAATATTTACTGCAGGACTGTTAGAATGCATTAATTTTCTTGCGTATACCTAATAAACTGGCAAGTGAGTGTATATAAACATACATTACTGTTCCCCTCGAGAACAGCAAGGAGGAATGCTGTGCAGCGTGTGCAAGAGGGGGGCTTAACTTACAGCTAATTAAAGTGCAGGCAGTTTCTGTTCAGTTCGTCACAAGCTTCTGATTAAAAACAAATGCTTTATTGGGAGAAGGGAGCCATCTTAATAAGCTGCTTATCGACAACTACTGCCTGCTGCTCTTTCCTTCACATAGACACACAGAGTCCATCTGTGTGCATTCACGGCAGCAGTGACAGAAGCGGAAGGACAAAGTTAACGAGGTAACAAAATCCTTACCACTTAGATAACAAGTCTCCCCAGGTCTCCAGGATCTTCTCTGCACACTCCTTTGAAACATCGCCGGACCCACTGAGTAAGGGCTCATCATTATCTGGGAACAAGTGAACAAAATCAAAATAAAACATCAGTACATCTAATGTTTTAAGTAGAAATATGTCTTGTCCAACCAAGCACTTTGTTTTAGAGTGTACATATCCACCGCATGGTGCACAGATTTATGTATTTATTTAAGCTTCCAATTTGAGTTGCACTGAGCTGTGTACAACATAATGCTGAAGTTATATAAACTGAAGTTTTCTAAGTAAACATTAAATAGCGCTATATTAACTAAGTATCTGGTATAGTGTTTATATGGTAAGTTATTCACAACATTGGATATTAAACCAAAAGGCCAGTAGACAGAAGATGAACACACTATAATATACAAAAAGTACCACAGTTATGCTCTCTGCTACTGCTCACAGTCACACAAAAAAACACACATACCACTGATGGTACTTCGTGACCATATAGTACAAACAGTTCTGTAACACTGTGTCTGAATTTGACTCGAGTTTATATATAAACTATTATCTATGGAACTGCCCACAAGACAGAGTTTGAATTTTTAGGCCAAGTACAGTATCAGTGGCTGATACATGAAATGCTAAAAGCACTAAATATCTGCAGTGTAATTCAGCTGGGCTTTACGCAGGTTAACCTCGTTTATTTCCATGCTGCCGGGCAGTATTACTTTGTAATTACTCTGTAGTTGTTGTTGTGCTGTTACTGCCTGCCTCTGAATGAGGTCAGTCCTGTCCAAGGACACAGCGGTTCAGATGAAAACAAACTCTAATTTATTGCCCCATTTATTTAGAGTATTTGTCTGATATAATGAAATTATATTTAAATGAAAATGTATTCTGTGCCTTTTATAAAATTAAACATTAAACAGACAAAAGTGCATCCAGTCACCTTCTTCTTCATCATCCTCAGGTGGGGACGGAGCCATGGTACCAGCCCCAGAGGGCAGGATGTTGGGACTAGCTGTGGTCTTCCTTTTTTCTCTCTCAGTCTCGCTTTCCAAACTCACCACCTCATAAAGTGTGTCAGAGGCAGGACTCTTACGTTCTTTGCGCTCCATCTGAAAAGGGAAGACATCAGAAAAACAATATTTGACGAGGTGTAGAGAGGTGTTTGTTTTTGTACTGCATGCAGATACGAATTCTGTGATCGTTTTTATCTTCTCCTTATGGATCCACAAATCACAGAAATCAGAAATGGAGCTACAGATAGATAATTGCATTGCCAGAAAGTGTACAGCACATGTTTTAAGTAGGTATATAATAATTATGAGATTTTTACATTTTTGACCTGAATAAGCTAGGCTTATTTATGTCTTCTGCTATTATATGTTGTATTATTTATTCATATTTCAGATCATCCTCTAATTGGCCGATCACTTTCTATGTTACTGGACAGGACAAAAAGCCGTAGTATAATAACAATAAATCGCTCTTGCATCATTACAGGTGACAGCTGACATCCGGTCACGGAGCCGATGACTTGATTTCACTATAAAAACTGATTTGACAAACCTGTCGTAGTTTAAGGTAGAATGTCTCAGTGTAGCTACGCTTGCTGAAGGGCCAGAACAGTCTGTCATTTGGGGAGCACACTCTGACCCTGGTCTCCAGTAGGAAACGGACCGGCTCCTCCACCTCTGTTATCACCAGGTCCACTGCCGTCGTCATGTACATGAATTTATCTAGGGGAGGAAAAAAAGAAAACAATTACAACATCATCTCTGATTAGTGATTAACTTCCAGCCTTCATCTAAAACTAACAAAACTATTAATCATTCCAAATTATTACTAAGGACCGTTTCCATATGCCAAGACTTGCGCAACTAGTGGAAAGTGATTGTAACACTTCTGTCAAACATCAGTGTTAAAATAAGAGTGAATAAACAACCAACTAGCCAATAAATATAAACGAAGGAAATAATAGCTGTTGAAAAGTATTCTGTCTTATGTAAATCTTGGACAGATTTTTGGCTCTTACCTTTGGGCGTTTCCTCATTCACAGCCTGGAACTGAGGCGTGTTGGGGTTCCAGCTTCCTGTGATGATGTAAGACTTCCCGTCTGAGCTCTTTCCCATTGACTCCTGAGAAGGCACAAGTTGGGGGAAGTTAGCAAGCACACGCAAACACACAACAACACATACACAAGTAAACAGTCACCCACCAGGTCCAGCAGGTGCATGTCGCTGTTCTTCACATTTTTCCCTGGGCTGAGCAGGAGTCCAAAACACCTGGAGAAGACATACACACAAGGGTGACAGAGAAATGGAAATGTGGCATGAAAAAGATTACATAAGGGTATGGGGGGGTGGAATGAGAGCAAGAGCGGGAACCAGACAGAGAACAATAAATCTCTCTCTATAGAGTAGGACCATTTGTTAAACCTCACATATGCTACTGCAAATAGCTTCCTGAACTGATCCTTTAACACAGACCAGAGCATGGAGAATATTAAACACAGCACTTCAAACCTCACCTTCTCTGGGCTCACGAAACAATAACAAAGCAGCATGAAAATGGAAATCTGCAAAAAGGCCATGGAATGTTTAAATTTCAACAGATTTATTAAACCGTGGAAAATGAGGAGCCTCGGAGACAGACTCGCCTCAATCACCACTTTAAAACTGTCCCAGAACACTTAAATCCTGACACGGGCCGATACACGGATGTAAGGATGTCCACCGGTGTGTGTTTATCAGTTACAGCTGTGTGATTAGTTTCTTATAAATGCTTGGTTCTAAGCAGACACATATCTACTATAGCAAATGGACGGGTCTCTGTCAGACTGACAAATGCACAAACTCCTCTTTAAGATATTTTACCTTACCAGGACTCATACATTCTTGTCCCTTTGGTGTTTACATTAACACTGCCTGTTTCTAGATGCTTCCATTATGTTTATAGGGATATATCTGATGTCTTGGTAGTTTTATTTCAGAATAAATCTCCATGAAAGCAACGCCGCCTGCATAATAAAATGTTCTCACATTTAATCGTAAGCAACTTAAAAATAGCAAATAAATTCTCACTTATCTAAATAATGCATGAAACTAAAATGGACAAAAACATTTAGTGACGCTGTCAAGATGTATGCGTTAAGCAGGACCATCTGAAGATGTGCTGTGTCTGCATGAATGTGTGAATGTTAGCGTGGTATTGTACCTCTCAATAGCCAGTTCCTTGTTAGAGGTCTGCTGAACATAAATGACAATTTTCTTGTCCAGTCCCGCACGCAGCTTGAAGCTCTGCTTGTCCTTGTCTTTTGCTACGGCACTGCACGCAAAAGGAAAGGAATATTATTTTAAAAAAGGAATATATATATATTAACACATTGTTGTCAGGAAAATGAACACCAATGGAAATAAACAAGATGAAATTTAGAAAAGCATATCCAGCAGATGAAGTTTGACACTGAGACTAAACACTTATTACATTAAAAACTCTTGTACAAGCCGAAAATAGATATGGTTGATTTGATTATATCAAAACAGGGGAAGAGAGGAATTCTCACTGTTTTTTTCCTGTTCTCAAATCAAAACAAACAACTTAGTCAATCAGCTGATCGGATTGAAAAAGAAATATTAAGAGGATGCCTCAAGTTTAGAAACAGACATTTTTAATCAAAATAAAACACGAAAAGGATCAGGTTTTAGACAGAAACAGTAATCAACATTCTCCAAGCCCTCGCTGACATAAATTCCGGAGGAAATATCAACGAAACCATTACGCTGAGTATGCTGAGTAAAGTTTAAAAAAAAAAACATCCATTAATCAATTTGAAATCTATTGCAAACATTTTGAACCTGCTGTAAATTCCAGGCAGTGGTCAGATCTTAAAAACATGCCTGAGAGTAGGGTCTTGATGTACCACATAGACCTTAGTGACACAGACTAGACAGACAGAGTTTTAAGCTGTAAATAAACCCTCTGTCTACTATGCAAGGCTACTAAGGTTTGATTTTATTTTACAGATAATATACAATATCTTAACATATATCTTAACATAGTTTACACAGAACACTGTGTCGTATTTAAACAAGGAAAGATTGGTAGCACTCACAAAAAGAAACAGGAACATGTACTGTTTGCTTGGAAGCCAGAACACCAAAAATAATCAGCCAAAAGCTAATGAGGAGGAAATGTGTGCTGGCTAAAAATAATCTTAGGGAAATATTTGTTTGTTTTGTGTTGTTTTTCAAATAAGCTGAGTTATCTCGGGCTGTTTGTGACAACACACGGATGTGACTCAGTATAATGGGAAAACAAAGTTAAAGGGGTCAAGGAAGATAGATTATATGGAGCAAACACAGGGGCTTTCTGTTGCGTTCTTGTTTCACCGTGTGGTATTAATTAATGTAAGTATAAATCAGTATTCATCAGTATTTAACATCTACCTTTACAAGCCGTCCAGGACATACTGCCAAGAAGCATGCATGCACACAGCATGACACTGCCACCACCATGCTTCACGTATGTGTATGCGGCGTCTGCCAAACATTGTGTTTACTTGGATGCTTCAAACTGAGCTTATATTCAGTCCACTCCGGACTTAATATGAGCTTTCCTTAAAGTTCATATTTCTCTTTGCCACTCTTCCATGAAGAACCTGTACAACCGTTACTGTATGAAGACTTTCTCCAATCCCAGGTGTTGAAGCTTTTAACACCTTCAGAGTAGTCATATGTGAGGCCTGCCTCACTAGTCTCCTTCATACACAACTCCTTCACTCAGTTTGTGAGGACCGTCTGCTTGAGGCAGATTTACATGTGTGCCATGTTCCCTCTGTTTCTTAATGATGGACTTAACTCCAGGGTATGTTCTTGGAAATGTTTTCGTATCCATCCCCAGACTTATACTTTTCAATCTCCTTTTGTCAGAGTTGCTTGGAGTGTTATTTTGTCTTCATGGTGTAATTGTAGCCAGGAATACTCAATAACCAGTGACATTCGGACAAGGGTGTCTTTATGCTATAGCCACTTGAGAAGCATTCACTGCATTCAGATGATCTTAATTTCACTAATTGTGAGAGTACTAGCACTAATCTGGTAAAACTGTTGTGGTTTTTTTGTAATTTCTTGTCATAAAGCCAAATTATACGGACCATGATTCCATTTATAAATGCGATGAAATGTTAAAACATCCAAGCTGGTGAATACTTCTTACTACACTGTATACTGTACATTAAGGGCTGTATTTATTTATAAAGCTTGTGTCTGTGTCTGATGACTTAACAATATGTCTGCTTAAGCACAATATTAAGTTCATTCTGAACTTATCATAGATACAGAACCGCATAAGCAACTTACATGGTCATGGTTTTATGCTCTAACAATCCACATTTCGGATGCTTAAATGCTTAAGACTCTCACCTGAAAGTACCCTTGCCATCATCCTCCCTGATCTCCAGGCTGACAGTGAAGGTAAATAAGTCACTGTCGGGGGTGAGCGGAGCAGGCTGCTGAGATGACAGAACTGCCTTCTTAGCTGACCGCCGAAAGGCCGTGGCAAAGCTGTACAGTATCCTACTCACCTGTAGGGGAAAAGAAAACACAATCAACTTCACAAACCTTTATATTAAACCACAATAATTGGGAGTGATCTATACACAATATAACATCCAAATACAGTTTCATAGAATCAGACAGTTTAACTACACACAACGTTGTATAAACACCAGACCGTACACAGAACGTCTACATGAAAGAATAACAAAAAACATAAAGCTCCAGAGTCGAGCACTCAAATCTAAATCCAATCCAAACTGTAGTGATTAACTGCACTTAAACGCAAACAAGGGGAGAGACTAAACGTGTGTTGGCTATCATGAGACTTGCAGGACATTCTTTTGCATGAGTCGCTTTCCTCAAAAAAAGTTAAAGAACATTTAAGTTAATTTCAAGAATCTTACTAACGACTTTAAGTTTCCAGATTCCAGAATGTTCCTGAGCCAAGTTATTTGTCAGATCAGATAATTTTGAAACTGAACAAGAGCACTTGTCCTTTTTCTCCTCTCATCAGTTGCTTTGTTGAGTAGGACACTTCTCCTATGAACACCACATAAGCACTGGCTTTTACAATTTCTATGTTCTACTGTATGCCATCGTGTCTCACACCCAATTTGGTTAGGTGTGATTCATTAAATAGAACGAAAATCTACAAAACACCCAACAATGGGATAATAAAAAGTCTCAAAAAGCTAAATGTAACTGTATGTGTTGCACAGGACTTGTGAGGACAGACTACAAAGTCTGAAACCGAAAATGTCTGCACCAACCAAAGCAATCACTAGGTTATTAATATTAATTGGAATTGTTTGTTTTTTTTTGATAGAAGGCCCCAAAAAACTTACCTAATGACCCACTACTCCACTGACTGCAGACTCTCGAGCATATTAACTATTTAGAGTTTTAATCAACACAGTGATTTATATTCTCCTCTGATTCTGAATGTGAAGGCATTGCTCCTATTAACATAAAGCAAAGACAACTCACTGCTTTCAGAAACTGCAGAGGCCTGCTAAATCTCCAACCTCAAAGAAGAGCTGAGTTGAGGGAAGGGGGGCAGCTAAAGACTGCCAAGCGTGGAAAAACTGGGTGGTAATCATTTATTTACATTCTCTAAATGTACCTTTTCCACTAACGAGACTTTAAATTTGTGGGCTTTGCATTTAGCAGAGAAAAAGTCTTTTATATTCCGATTATTACTAAACAGACATGTGTGTGTGATAATAAACAGAGCTCTCCCCTAACTAAAGGCCTGCAGCACAGTGTTTTTGGATCATTTCTAATTCTGGTAAACAGCAGAACTTTGGGGTTGATGGCTATGAGATGAGGGGAAACTGCTGTTATCAATAAATAATGCTTTTCGTTTTTCTCCAGACAGGAGTATAAAGCAGCTTCTAAATGCCACTACACAGAGCCTTTGTTATATTCCTGGTACAGTAGAAGGACGTTAGCGGACTGCAGGGGGTGTATTTACTGAGAAATAACAGCGGACTGGATGTAAGAGATGGGGTATGAGTAAAGATAGATGGGGGGTCACCCCCTGTATTGATGGAACATTTAACACAATGGATGTGTTGTTCTGAGCTGCTCAAATCAATGCTGGGGTCAAAACTGGCCAGCTTTCAATGTATCCAAATTGAACAGTTTTCTTTTTGTGCAGCATGAAGAACCAGATGCTAAAATAACATTGAGTGATTATCACCTTCATTTCACAAAAGAACTTGTAAAACTATAATAAATATTTCTACTGGAAACGTCTTCATTTTCTCTTGTCTGCTTGTGTTAAAATGGTTCAGATGCTTTGACTCTGTTCAGTGTTTGCAAAATCATGAAGTCATCAATATGTCAAATCTATTATAGAGGAAATGTTTAAATGTTTTAAAGATTGGATTTCGAATGGCATTAATAAAAGAATGCCTTTTGAATGTGGACTCAGCCTTACAAGATCTGGAAAGTGTTAAACATCCTGTTACACTGCATTTTTTCCCATCCAGGCTATTTTTATTTTTTCTTCCTTGGCACCATTATCTTTATGTGTGCACTGACATGAAGCTTTGAGACATATTTAACCAACGCCATGGCCAAAACCACTAAATCGCTTTCAGGACCCAATTTGTGTTTCTCACTAAATGTAATTTAGTCTGTCAGGAGCCTAAATCATGAATGTAAAACAAATCTACTGAAGCTGAACTGATGTGAATTATATAGCAGTAGCTATACATCTCTGGAAAGGAGCAGCAAGTTTATGGTCAACAAAAGGAGGTATTGGGTAAGAGACTCAGCAGGGCTCTGCATCACCACCAACATCAGGAGACTGGGAATTGTTACAAACTAGCCTTGGGGCCCGACTGGGAAGTCTGGCACAAAGGAGGCAAAGAAGGACTGAGAAGGTGTTTTGCTTTATGTATGAACTACACAAAAACACACACAAATGTACTTACCTTCATAAGTTTAAGAACATATTGTGTAAATTGTCTTATAACTCCTTCCAAATTGTATTATTTTTGAAATTCTGAGTTAAAAAAAAATAAAACACTAGTGTAAAGACCTGATGTATGGTTGCTTGAGGACAGACAGCGAAATTTTATTTGCATATGCAAGCATAAAATTATTTTTAAATTGACTTCAGTGCCAAAAACTTAATTTCCATATAAAACATCTTAATGATTCAATGCAGCGATTTAAGGAGTTGTTTACTGTTGAGCTGAGGCTGATGAGAGGCATGTGACTAGAGCAGCTTTTTCCTGAAGGAACAGGCAGCCAATGGGCTGACTCACAATAGCGTAATAGTGCGAATGAGAGGCGAAAAAAAGTGAAGACAGAATAGATTGGTTTGTTGCTGGGGGATTGGAAGGAAGACAGGGATGGGTTAGGGTTAAAAAGAAGACTGTGAGGAAGAAGAGAAGGAAGAGGGAGTCAGAGAGATGTCTGGTTGCCAAGTAAACGAGTGAATTAGTTTTGGGATTACATATGTGTGAAATTATGTGTTTTGGTGCGAGTATGGGTGGGTGTCTGTGATACTGGATAGTAAAGTAGCGTCAGTCTGTGGGCTGTTAGTGACACTGAAGGAGAGAAATCAGGTCACTGAGCATTGAAGCTGAATTTTAACCCAGTTTAAAGAGTGGATTCCTTTGTCTCTCTTTTACATTTATGTGTCTCCTGTATGTTGGCTTTGGGGATTGTGTGTGTGGTGTACATGTGGATTGCAGCAGAGCCTGCGGTGCATGACATAACCCCCTGGGGACCACTGAATAACCTTCCACACTGACACTGGACCCTAAAGGAGAGGATGCAGAGTGATCTACAGTTTAAGACAAGGTCACCAGAATACTGCTGGCTATGCGTGTACATATGTATATGTACATGAGTGGATGAGACAGCAAAAGTGGGGAAAAAGGAGTTGGGAGTTATAACATGAGCTTTTGCTCCCCCTTTGGTTTGCTAACAGAACAGCAGTAATGTTGTCTTTTAACTGTATTTATTTCTGGATAGTTTTTTTTTTTGCATATGTTATATATGTTTTATAAAATTGAATGTACAGCTTATCTAAGGATCTACAGCCTTAAAAAAAAAAAAGAGTCATTCTCTGTGCTCCCAGGAATTATTTCTACTATCTACCCCTAAAGTCAGTACTAAAATGGGAAACGGACATTAATGTATGCTGCTCTCTCTGCCTGGAATCAGTTAGAATAGATCCTAAATCTTAGGGAACTGGTCTCTACATGGATTTTAAGTGATTTTAAAGGACTTGGTGGCACACACATCTGGTTCATTCACTACTTGTTACAAATACTTATGGCTATATGTGTTGCTGCCTATGTTGGCAGGACTGTCTTGAAAAATAAATCCTGGTAAAAATGGGTTATAATAATAAATAATGCTCATTTTCACAAGCATTCCTGTGTTTATGTGAGTCTGTTGTACAGTGTGTTAAGTCTTTATGATCTTGGCATGGGAGAAAGTGGTGCTTATACATTTTTACTAGTTCAACATCGACAATTACTTAATCATTAAACGCTCACCGCCTCTTGGATTTGGCAGCGAAACACGTGGATCCTGAAGATCTCAGCGTTGTAGTGGCTCTCGGTGAAGGCAAAGCAGTCACTCTCTGGCGTGCCATCATGGCCGCGTACACAGAACAGGATCTTATAGATGGGGTAGTTGGCAATCTCTGTACTGTTGTTGGGATCCAACAACCTGTTAAAATATCAGTTAAAAATGTTGCTGTTTAACATCTTAAAAGTCACTATTGAACAAGTCAACGTATTGAGTGTACTGTATATGTGACATGCTAGCACTGAATGTTTAAGTATGCACACAACACTCACACTGTATCTTGAACTGTAAAAATTAATATAACAAATTATTCATATATTCTTCTTACCTGACAGTGCCTTCAGACACGCCTGGCACAGACAGTGTGACATCCAGGGGGACTTGGCACTGCCCTCTGAGTATACTCATCATACGGAGGGCCTCCACTTCACTCCGCGGAGCGTTGACCGAGGCACATCCTAGATATGTCAGCTGGCTGAAGACGACACTGTCTTCGTCTGGAATGGGACTGCCAGGACTGCCTTCAGATGATGATTCATCTCCTGCAAAGTTGAAATACAAAAGGGAAGGGAGAGGAAAGAAAGAGACCATTTTATAACTATCATCTCATGTCTGTACATCCTCTCCTGAGATAGGTTGACCTGACAACCTTGGTGGGGCAAGAGGTGGACATGTAAACAGTTATATCAATTATGAAATGTAACAGATAGAGAGAGAAAAACAAATTTAAAGAAAATGGCAATAGTCCACAGGTTTAAACACATTCTGGCTCACCTCTGTATGACCTCTCATTCAGCTCACTCTCCTGGGCCGTCTGAACAGGAAGCACCATCTCCAGTTTGGGTGGTGGTGCAGTCAGAGGGTCACAGCCTGGCGGCACGGGTGATGCTGTGGTAGGGAGAGGGCCATGGTCGCCCCCACCAAGGCTGTCCATTCCTGCTTCTGATCCAAGCCCAGTGTCAGCTACCGATGGGTCCATGAGGACATCTTCTAACTCCCTCTGGAGCTGCTGTTCACTTCCATTCCCCACAATCTGACACACGCGTGCAGGTGAAGTAACATGCGTGGAAACAAGCGTGCACACAACCACAAAGGGAGGCACAGAAAATAACAAATTGAGATGCAAACACATAATAAAACAGAAAAGGAATATTCACAGAAAACAAGATCATTGTAGTAATCATCACAACACATCAAATTTAAGATAATCCATAATCTTGTATTCACTGAATTGCAGTTGTCTCAGATTGTAGAGATCACTGACTTTCTAAAAAGTAGAACTGTACAGTGGCTCTGCCTGTAACACTGACCTCATTATTAAGTTGGAGTGATTGTAGTGTGCTTAAGATTTCACCAATATTAGTGATTAGTAAGTCAGTTTCAAGAAGTGAAAGAAAAACACCCATGTCCAGACAGAAGATGCAGAAGAGTCATGCCAACACTGACTTTATAGTTCCAAAACTATCAAATAAAAAATAAAAAAACAACCTAAGTGCAAGTTCAAGGTTTGACAAACCATAAAATTCCACAAAACTAGGCAAAGCCCTATTTCCCTGCCTGCTGTGGCAGCAGCAAGAAACTGAGATAGACTTATGAAGGCACTTCTGTACCAAGCCGTCTGATTTATACGTCGAACGTCTTCATGGCATACATAAATATTTCAGGGCTGAACATTTAAGTAAAATTTGTTCCTTAGAGGTATAAGGTTATTTGTCCAATGCTGTCAGACAAACAATTATGTATTGCAGGACAGTACCATGACTGGCATAATAAAAAACACTTGGTTCATCTGTATTTAAGATGATTCATTTTGTCACGATGCAGCTGCAGTGACACTTATTATCTACCTAGCCTTTTATTAGGACACTGTGGTCTACAGTATATATGGAAGAATTCCTAGTACTACTATATTCAAAACCAGTATTACAAAGCTAGGGCCATCCGTCATTACATGTCTAAAGTACAGGAAGCACAAATCATCACAGACAGAATCACCACTGACTCACATCACAGAAAGATAGAATAAATATATTTAAACAAGCAGGAGAAAGATAGAGAGAGAAAAGAAGCAAAGGAAAGAAAGCGAGAGGAGAGACTGACCTTAAAGCTGACCTCTTCCTCAGAAATCACCTGCATAACAAACAACAAGTTTAGACACACTGACTCCTCTCCTGACTGGATGGGCTGACTGGGAGGGAAATGTGCACAAGAGTGTGTGGGCAAAAAACCAAAACATGAAATCAGGATGACCGCGTGTCAGTGGATGGAGTGATTTCCCCGCTAGATACAAACTGAGAACAGTGACTTTCATTCAACTCACAGCAGCCAGACAGCGGCAGCTAGAAAGCAGAAAACCTCAAGTCTGACCTCCATCAAACTAACCTGATCCTGTAACAGACTCTGAACACAGAAAGCAGAAGTATGACGTCTTCCTGTCTATTAAATCAAGATCCATGCTCTAGTGGCGCCACCTTCTGGTTGCTTTGGGACATCAAGCTCATATGACTACACAGAGACACACAGGTACAGCAACAACATAAACTAATGGACATAGTATGAGCATGTGAGCCAGCTACTTAAGTTGATTTAATAAAGGGAATGTGATAACCAGTAAACCGAGGGATGCAGGAGAGGAGAGGAGAGGAGAGGAGAGGAGAGGAGAGGAGAGGAGAGGAGAGGTAACCTGAACCCCTTAGGGATGAACACAGGATGGTGGCTGCCACATTTGTTTCCTCGAAAGTTTTCAACCTCTTTGAGCAGAGCCACGCCCTAGTCACAAAACACCACTACTTCTCCTGGCAATAGCAAAGCAAGGTTCAGACTGCATCACCACACCGTTGGTAAACTAATATCTTACTGAGTGAGTGCTGCCTGAACCACATACTGTGTGTCAGCCATTGATAGCACAAGATGCTTTCTAATAAAAGCAGACGAATGACTTGGAAGATGCTTTCTCGATAAGCATTTAACGGATTAACCCTGAACGACTGCTTTGAAAAATATGAAATGACTTTTCATCAATTTTCAGCTCACATAAAAAAATATAAAACAGGTAAGTCTTCAGCTATTTGATCCTTCTGCACTTCCCTTTACTATGTAAATAACACAAACCTTTAAAGTGTTTTGAACTTATGTGAATGTGCACACATCAAACACTTCCTTATTGTAAGTAGAGAATAAAAAGACACACAGACAAAACAAATCAATCTAAGACCAACTATGAGAAAACGATAGAGTGAGGATGAAAAGGCAAAACAAGAAATGGTTAGTTTTATGGTTAAACGTGTGAGAATAATAAATGTGGCCTGAAAATTGCTGTATGTTTCAGAAGATGAGTTGATAAGTGAGTGAAAAACATGACATGTTAGCAAAGGAATATATACTCTGGATTATACTGCTAATGAACAGATAAATATGAATAAATTAATAATAAATAATGCCGTGAGTCCTGAGACACACTCTTAAGTCAGTTCTTATGAGTGCTGATGTGAAACCATTTAGCTTGCAGCAGTTTGGCCTGTTACATAACAGGTATTTTAAAATAGTTATAACTTTACAGTTGCTGTAATTCTCATGTGATCAGAGCTAAATTATTGTCAGCTCTGACGAGAAGCACTCAGGCTTGATGCCAAAGTGGGTCCTGAACCACAACACTCCACACCTAAACTCTAACTCCGGCACGGCTCTGAATTCCCACCTCTCTGTCTTGTACTTCTGTCCGCGCCTACACCCAACCATCCTTACCTTCAGTCCTGTCTTTTCGTCATCACTACCATTATTAGTGGAGGAGGGTGTCTCGTCCCCCAGCCGGGACACGAGGACAAAGTCCTCACTGTTGAGAGTGGACACTGAGTCCGAGGACACGCTAATCTTCCCCACCGAGCCCTTGTCATCCATGGCTGTCGCTGTTAAATTCAGCCACGCTGCTCATGAATGGAAGACGGGAGGAGGAAGTGGTGGGAGATGATGAGCAAAATCACCTAGAAAAAGAAAAAATAAATAAATAAATAAAGAAGCAGAAAACAGTCATGATGTGATGAATTCCATGAAAAGCATCTCATAAGGCAGGTGGCTTGGCTAGAGACTGAAACTCATGATCAGTCACTTTTAGTTTTATTTAACACCTAAAGGAAACTGTGAGAGCCGTACAAAACCCAGAGTGGATGTAAAGAGAAACTTGAGGGTGTAAAAGGAGGGTTAAGCGAAGAAGCTTGGGACAAGTGAAAGCAATGAAACTGGGAGGATTAGAGAAAAATGATCTGTGGGTCATTTGGAGCAATTTTGTATATCTTCGCTGAAACAATGCAAAGCCATGGTGATGCAAGTGAAAGTGAATTAAGCAACAGCTTGCTATAACCATCCATCTACTCCATGTCTGTAATACAAAGTTCAACACCCCCACTGAATCAGACATGTACACATTACATTAAACACACACCATCTTTTATTCTGGTCTGTCCGCACAACAACAAACTACACTTTTTAGCCACCGCCAGTAAGTTTATACACTGTGGGATAAAAAAAAAGGATGATCTTATCAAGATATAAATTGGTTTTAGGCTTATTCGAGGAAAAGTAGGTAGAGCTCCATTCTTACAGTTAGTTATGGGGTAACTAGTGAAAGCAGATGCCATTGTGTGTAACACAGGAAGTAAGGCGCAACAGAAGGTCCTGGCAGAGGTTCAAAAAGACCATAACAAATTATTTCTGCCTGTTTCGTCTCATCACTCATTCCTTTTACTCCGTCTCACCTCTTTCCCTTCCTCTCTTTTACTGATATTTTATGTTCCTCTCTCCCCCTGCAGTCTTCTATTTTTCTCAGTCCTCATTGCCCCTCTCTTCTGCTCTGCCTGTGCCCTACTCCATTTTGCTGAAGGTTTCCTTTGCCGTTTCTTCCCTTTCACTCCGCCCTTTCCATTCACAATGGAGGAGTTAAAGGAGAAAAGGTCAACGCAGTTAATGATGCGCACTACTCAAGATAACATTGTCGTACTGACCGAGAATAAGCATCAATACTAATGGCTATCTGCAACTACAACGTTTTACGATGTCTTGTGCTGATGTGAGTTGTTATTAATAGGCTGCCAAACACAAACTCATAGTATACGCTTGCCCTCTTTATCTTTTCAAAGCAAGCTGAGGAAATCGGTGACTGTTACTTATCCAAAAAACCCTGGTGTGTGTTTTTTATAGTTGCATTACAAACTGAAGTTAAAACGCAGGGTTACAGAGAACAATGAAGCCTGAGATCAAGTAAAAAAAAAATGTAAACCGGTCAATCTAAAGCACGCAGTCTCTGTATACTTGCCTCTTACTATTCAAGCAATGTACTTCAAAGTTGGTGGGAGCATTGCTGAGGACTCAAATACACGCAGCATTGGGTTTGAAGTGGTGTGAATGACGTAAATTATGTTTTCTGTTAATTCACATTAGCCCTTCTTCCTCTTCTTGCCTTCATCACTGGGGCACTGACTGTGAGTTCACAGCACTTAATAATTGCATTTTCTGAGATATAGCCACAATCCCGTTGTTCCAAAAAGTCAAGGTTTGAATGTGCACTGCAATTTAGCTGGATGTGTGGACAAGCATTTCCCAGCCATATGTTCTGAAGAAACTCAGATGACAGCCTGTGTGATCACCAATTCATAGACTAATGGGAAAGAAAATAAATAAATCAATCAAACTAAAGCGACGTACGGGAAGTTACGCACAATTTTATAAATTTCATGCATAATGACAAATAAGTAGAAGCTATTTTTCCCTCACTGTGTAAGGAGGAACTGTAACGACATAAAGCACACCGAGTACTGTTTACCACTTTTCACTCACACTCACAATGCTGCCACGGTTACCAAATCACGTTACATACATGTACAGTAGACAGTAAACTGTATGTCTCACATATTACCACTGACGGGTGAAGTAAATAACATTGACCTTTTTGTGACAATACAATGTTCTGCTGGAAAACTTTTGGACCTGGCATTCATTCATGTGGATGTTACTTAGACATGTACCCCCCCCCCCCCACTTAGACCAGACCAGGTTCCCCCACCCTATAGCTATGACACTCTGTGCAGGATGCGGTCTGACAAAGGCACACACACAAAAACAGTTCAGGACAACTCAAAAAAACATGACAAACAGCACAAGGTGTTGACCTGGCCTCCAAATTCTGTGGGATGATCCACAGAGGCCCCTCCCCTCAACCCATATGACCCAAAGGGCCCCTAAAAACAGTGGTGGTCTGTTGCCAGACACCACAGGACACCCTCAGAAGGCCCATGTCCATTCTCTGATGGGTCACAACTGTTTAGGCACAAGGGACACCTATACAATATTAGAAAACTACGAGGCCACAAAAAAAAAAAAGCATATCCCTTATTACCAGTCGTAGAAAGCCATCTGCATCGACCTGTCATGTCTTCAGATCTTCGCAGGCTTTTAATCTTGGTGAGACTTTGCAGATGTTTACATTTCTTTTGGCTCAAAGGCAAATGCTTTCTATTTTTAGCACAGCCTCTGTGTGATTAGAGTACCAGCAGTTTAACTGTCCCTCAGATTTTGTGTTGAGTTTGTATCTGGTCTGTTATAATAATAATGCACAAGGTTCACATCACTGCTTTGTAACCACAAAGTCAATTGTTTTACTAGAGAGCCATGCAAATTTACTCGGACTTGAGGTTTCATACATGAGTTAGCTTCACTAACATGTTTATGTTTTTTTCACTGCTAAGACCGAAGATCCCCCATCAAATATTTCAAATCGACACTTTCCACACATTCAGGCATAAAATGAATATATACTATTTCATGCTGGATCAAAAACCCTACACAGAAACACACATGCAGATGCATTATGAACACAAATAAGTCCTCACACAGACGCGCACACACAATCCTAATGCTCCGTCTCTGGCAGCTAGCTGGCAGCTCCAACAGACTTATAATGGTTGCCTTGTCACCCTGCTTTCCTTCTTAACCTCTGCTACAGATCTCTGGAGGCTCCTGCCAAGTTACACTGTTCGTTATCAACCTTTTCAGTGCACTTCCAAGAAGACGAAGAATCTACTGCCAGACAGTCAAGATACTATTAATGAATTATCTAAATGCTTCAAAGGTACTGAAATGTCTTACACTGCAGGTCATTTTTAAGATCATCTATGAAGCAACTCTGTCCAATTTCATTGTTTTTGCTTTGTATTGAGCACAGGAGACAGGAACAGCAGTATTCCTATTCCCTTTTCCTTCCTGGAATATCTAACTTATTGTACCCTTTCTCTACTGTTGTGTACTCTATACCCTACTACTATTACGTGTTGATTCAGGTTCACAGTGTCATCTTCATCATTTCCGCAGTAAAGTTGTATCTTTGTGATACAAGCTGTCCATCATTGTGCACTTCCAGCTAGCATTAGTTCATATATTCATATGAATGGCATTAACTCTTCAAAAGTAAATAAATATGTGCACATTTAGAAATAACTAGCCATCAGGTAGCTACTAAATTATATCTTTCAGGATTCAGTTGTCTGGCATTGCAGTGCTAAAGTTTTACCAATTCATATTAACACACCAAGTGATAACAGCAGTTAGCTAGTGTAGCCTGGATATGAGCTGCAATAGTTCGCACTTACGGTTTAATTTTAGGAGCATGAGGCCTCTCTTAACTGTTTCTCACAATTAAAAACAGAAGTATGGTATCTGAATCTGAAACAAGCGTATCTTATGTCAATCCATGTGTAAAAATGCACACAATTTGCAAACCAAAAGCTAGTTGAACGGGCTGTTCTGGGCTGCCAGCTGGGCCCTGTGTGCACCTCACAAGGGAGAGCAAGACACAGCCAGAGAGCATTCAGGCTTGCTACGCAGTCCCTTTCAAGCTCGCCTCACAGCAGTGATTTTAGCCAGGCAGAGACAGCGGAATGAAAAGGAGAGGCAGAGAGGATAAGGGAAGGAATGAGACGAAAAAGCTGAACTACTCCAAGGTGAGTCAAGTCGTACGACTCAAAGGGGAAGACAAACAAAACAACCGTGGGCCCCACAGATCAAAGAAACACACCCATGCGGTGCAGTTCCTGATTTATATTTTATTTGTACTGTGCGAGCAACTAATAATGCCCTCCATTCAGATCTAAAACTGACAAGACACTCCTCGTCGGCTATCCAGTAATGAAACCACGGCTGCGTACTGAACAACAAAACAATGTCACATGGCTGAGGAGAAGAACAACTCGATCACACAGTCCTGGCCTTAACTTCTGAGATGAAACACTGGCTACAACCAACTCTGAGCTGCAGCCACATATTTATTTAGCTGTGGCGTATCTAGTTTAAAAAGCAGAGGTGTTGCTAATAAAAGAAACTTGACACCTGTGTGTACTCAAGGGTATGCAACAGTTGTTGTAGGGGATAGGCATTTAGTCAGTGGTGATAAGTAATAGTGCGTGTTTATTTGAATATGAACTTTTAAAGTCTCAGGATCAATCTTGAATTTGAGCCTTTTGTCAGCAAATGTGTCACTGTGCTATTTTCGGATTACATGTTTTAAGTTATTGATACTCTGATCACTGCAGACATCAGCTGTGTCTGATGAGTGTGGTGATTAATGGGTCTAAGAATCTGTCAGGATCTGCACACACATATTCACACTGGACTCAGGACCTGCCACTAGCGTAACAGAGAGACGGGGCAGTGGCCGAAACCCACGTCACACACTGATAGAGGAAATGACTCTTGAGCACGCCATCTTGTTTGTGAACTGTCTCTGGGTGCGAGCACGCAGCAGCTGAAAATCAAAACAAAAACTGCAAGTGGTCAGAGAGTGCTACAAGCTATACAAGATGAAAACAGGAAATGAATGAAGTCAAGAGTGCCAATTCCAGATCACACACTGAAAATGTTGTATTTTTGATGTTCAGCAGTACTACTGACTACAACCCATAAGGAAAAACAGAGAGGACTACTGTTGTAAATAGTACAGTTGAATGCCGTGTATAATCTCCAGCAGCAAGAGGTATCAGAGATAAAAAAAATAAAAAAAAGATCTACATACTGATATGTGCTTTCGGTTTGCCTTTGTTGCAGAGACGTTATCTCTAGCTACAAGGTATGGAGGCGTGGAAGTGGCTTGAGCAGTGTGCAGACTGTAATTTATTCCGTCTGTCCCTGCCTGGTAGAATACACAAGCTATCTACAGATGTCAGGCTGATGTTTTCCCCTGCACAAACAGTGTAAACTTAATATCTGTCCTGTCTGTCATCAATGTCATTACACATTTCTTTTTAAAACACATTTGCAAGTCCCTAACAATTCTATAAGCACTACAGCCAAAAACATGCACTTCACACTATCATGTTTTCAAATAAAACGAGTTTCACGCTGAATGTAGAAGAAACTTCGGTTGCCAGGAAACGTCCTCAGACACTGACGTTTGTCGAACGCAGCTGTACAATACTGTGGGTTGGGATAAAGTAGCAGGAACACAAGGTGAGGAACTGAAAACACAGAGAATGCATTTGTGTGCATTACAGTGCATGTTACAGTACATTCATAAATAAAGCGTCAATTTAGGACTGAAATATAACTGGTCTGTCAAATCATACAACCTTAAAACCAAAAGACAATCAGGTCAATCCAAAAAGTCAAATGGTAATATAAATAATAAGAGAACAATGATTCGTAACACTGACGTTCTACCCCTCTGGGAAGTAAATGAGTGAACATTTGAATAATAATCCATTCTCTCTCAAAAAGAAAAAACCACAAAGAGATTGCTTCAGCTTTGTTTACCTGATACAAGCAGTCTTTAGGAAGTTACATCTGGGTACCCAGTCTGTCCTATCTTCTTCACACAGTTTCCTGATTTACATGTATGAAAGCTAAAAGCTAAAGATAAGAAGGAGGATATCTTTGATATCACCAAGGCCAAACTGACCTGCTAACTGACTGCTAGAGCAGAGGAGAGACGGATGATTCTGCAATATAACGTATAAAATAGACTAAGCAAAACATTGGAATAATAATTGTGAGAATTAGATATTATTAAAGATTATCTAAAATACTGGAGGTGTGTTTCAAAAGGACAAATCCACAGAATCACACACCAAAAAAGGTCAGTTAATAAAAGCTTTGATTTTAAACGCAATAAATTTGCGCTTATTAATAAATGCATGAATCAGCAAATATCAATGTCAAGTCTTGTTCTTCGCTAAGTCAAGCTGAAATAATTTGTCCTTAAAGGTCCACAGACAGTTTTTGCCGTTGTGAAGAGAATTCCTTAACGCTGATTCCAAATATTTATGTCTTCTGTATAACACCGAACCACATTTAAATAAACTGAAACCTGACCCCGTAGTTTGAAGGAGCTAATTTAACAGCAGAGCCAATATGCTAATTCAGCGTACGTATAAAAGTTCAAGATGCTGCTAACGCATACATCCTAATGCTGCCAAAAACCCACTATTTATGCCAAACTCACACGACACCTGTGTACTTTAAAACTCCTATGAAATATTCTTTCTTTCTTTCTCCCAACCCCACACTCTGCTTTCATCTCATCCGCAGCAACTGCAATGAAACACTAATCCACAACATTTGACACGCTCACCGCTCAGTCTCCATCAGTTAACCAAATGACAGGTGCATGTGATGGGTGTTGTTGGGATTTCAGAGTCCAAAGATAGTTGCAGACAGAGTTCGACAGCTTAGTTTGACATCTGTTCTCTTTTTCATATTCATATGAAAAGTTACACTTGTTCCCACTATTCTTCACACTTAAGAGAAGAACCATGGGTTTAGGCAGTTATTACTAAATGGTATGTCTGATAAAAGTACTTGCACCAGCAACTTCACAAATGCGTATTAGCAATCGCACGGCATTGGCTTCAATTTAAATGTTTCCAAAAGTTAACTCATATATACCTTTTTAATAAACAGAAGGCATCGTTTAAAAGTACAGCTGCAAAAGCAATGACCTTTCCCCTATTCATGCATAGTTTCGGATTGCTGTCACCGCAGCAAATATTTGCATTTACACAAATCTGGCTTGTGTGTTTTTTTTTTTTTTTATGCATGTGCGCATGTGTCACCTCCATTATCTGCAATGAGGCGTTGTATTACCTGAAGTTCAGGAAACAGGAGAGGGAAAAAACAGCTGACTGAACATGAACTGCGGCAGTTAAGGCTCACAGTTACCATACGTGTCGTCCAATGGGGGTGACAAGCTCACGAGAGACGAGAGCTACTGGTTTTTTACAATCCTGTTCACGGCTGAGAGAGATATGGAATACTATTGCGCAACACATCAGTTTGGCACGACTTGCGCAAGTTATTAACCATCTGACAGGGCCCGGGAAACACTAAAAACACTTGCTGAACAGTTGGATTTCTTAGGAAGACTGCTGTGTGACACATCCTTTTGATTTGTTGAAACAAGATCAGCGAATTCAGTTCATGGCCATGTGAGAGCACACAGTTCCTATTCACAAGTGTCAACTCAAACAAGAGTGTCAACCCATTAGAGCATTTATTTTTGTTATAGATCCGCCGAGGGACTGATCAAGTGCTGTAATGGCGGTCAGTGAACATACAGAAATACAGATGATTCAGCTAAAGCTCCAATCATGAACGTCAAAAACCCATCAAAACCACAAGGGAGACTTTTAGAAGCATTCCTTGCTGATCCCTCCCTTATTATATGACAATAACAGCATAGCAAAACACTCACAAATAATTCAAGTCAGTTCAATTACACCTGTAAACATCTGCATGGCAATCAACATTAACTTCTTTGCCTTGTTATGAAGCTAAAAGGTACTAAAGCAAATTATAATCACCATTATCAATTAGAAATGTTCTTATAAAGTTACTCACCCATATACTCTAGTTTTATGTATATGTGAGTCTCCATGGCATTACTGAGGAAACAGGGCGCTAAACAAACACGCTGGAGTACATTACTTTAAAAATAAAGCCGTGCCACCAGTACGTGCACTCATTCACCTGTTCATTAGGTACATAGCGAAAACAAATGCCTTCTAAAAAAACAGCCCTGCACTAAACATTAGCTTCATGAAGGTTATGGTATTCAGCATTTGTTTAAAATATCTGTTGATTCATTTTGGATGCCATGGCTTGTAGTACTACTGAACTGCACTGTGTTGTTCCGCCACACGTTTCTATTATTTTGACAACCCCATATTAGTCAGAGGGCTAGGCTAAATAACAGAAGCACTGTTTAATTCAATACAGTTTAACGGTATCACAAACTGCATCCTACAAAATGATCATGCTTGTTAAATTAGCACCTTTCTTACACAGCTGCAATGTAAACTCAACACTATAACAGTCAAGAAGAGGGACTTAGTGCACGACTGGTACACTTGACTGCTTTCCTTTTCACCAGTGTACCTAATGTTTTGGCAAGTGAGTGCATGGCACATAGCATTTCCAACTGGTATTCCAACTGTCAACATTAACGGTGAAAATAATCAAAATAAAACAAATCAAAGCAATACAGACAAGATATGTGTTGCTTACAAAAGTACAGAAGTCAAAGCTACTACTACATAATGTTTATTGGACATTTAACACAGTGATTGGCTCTCTGGGCTACCGAGTACACCACTTAATCTGAATACAACCTGATACCTGTCAATGCAGGCTGTTTAAAAACCCCAGTGGGCGTTTTAAACCTGTCCGCGTTTTAACAGATAACTGAACAAATAACAAACATATTTCTGCCCGATAACGCTGGGCGAGCCAGGCTAGCTCTAATGTTAACTTAATGCCCCGGTTAGCCCTCACCAACCTGCCCGACGTTAGCTAAGGTAGCTACAGCAGTCATCGACTTAATAGCCCGAGTAAAACGTTAAACACCCAATGAACATTCAACCAAACTATTCCGTCGCCATAAGGGAATTAATTCAAACTGCAACGTAAAAGTGTTCCTCATAATTGTGGTGAATAAACCCGCTGACTGGCCCGCGATGGACACAGACGTGATATAGGCCATTACAGTATTATGGCTGGTTAGCTAACGCCTGCTAGCCATGCTACCATGGCAGTTACAACCAACAAACCGCTATTTTCACTCATAACTGCCGAGACAGTCGCATTTAACTTTGAGGATAAACGCGTGTGCAAGGGCAAAACAGCTTACCTTTATTCCCACAGTTGGTTTATTTCAATGTCGGTTGGCACAACATTGCACTTTCCCTGTAACATCAGCAGCCAACAGCATCCAGCCGAGCTGTAAACACAAGCCCAACCAACCCGCTGACAACCGCACTGCGCATGCGCCTGTCAGTGCTCCTCTGCTCTGTGGAGAGTGAAGGGGAGGCGTTGGCCTTACCTACATTAACAGCATGGCCCGGAGCAGTCTGTAGCTCTTCATGGTCGTGACACCACTCTTCTGTAGAAAGTTTCAAGTCAGATGCAAGTCTTTTTCGTGTTGGGTCCAAATACTTACCACTGAATGGTATTAGAAATGTTATAAAGTACAATTTAATAGTCACGGTGTGCAGATATTCAAGGGCCTTTCTATTGCTTTGTTTACCAGATCAAACCCAGGCAGGTTTTTGACTGGTTTTGTCTACAAATGCATGGTTTTGACGTTGAAACTCCATCAGTTAACTGGGATTGTACAGTTTTAAGACAGTACTCCGTTGTACCTACAATTTTGTCCAAGGCTAAGCATACTTCAGCTTGCCTACATGATAAATTCGTGATCGTATTATATAATAATTTTTTAACCCTAACCCTAACTTTGTTTAATTTTTTTATTTTCTTGAGATGTAACTAATACATGCAGAAAAAAAAAAACCTTTGTTTCAGCAGTTCAAACTGTCAATCCGACAATAGATTGGTGGGAATGTCGCTCATTTGTTTACAACAGATCTTTACAAAATGATGGGCGGAATCTCTCTTTCCTATCAATCTCCCATCTATGTCCTTCAATTGGCCACCAAACCGCAGTAGTCAGCCGTGAGAAACACACCCACTGTTCCCATTGTGTTGTGGCCATGCTGGCCCTTCCTGTCCAGCCTGTCAGGGCTCGTTGTTTCAGGTGACATAGAGCATAATGTACCCTCTCCCACTTTAACATAAACCAAGTCCCCATGTGTTAACAGAGTTCAGATATACAGTTTACAGTAAGAAAGACTTCCTTGTTCCATCTCAACCCGGATACATTCAGAGTGATTTCTGGCGCCCCCTTGAGTGTTGCTACGGTCTTTGTTTGCCTAATAAGATTACACTGCAACAACACTATGTGGAGAGATACAGTCTGTCCTTCTACTCTGTATGTTTTGAAGAAGAAAAAAACATGGAGATCCCTATTTAGATTGGGTCAGTTTGATTGTGTAATGTCATAAGAAGACATTTACAAATCACGACAAGAATCACAAATAGACACTACTGTTGTTGGTTTATTATAGCATGCAATTTCATGTGCCGAAATCCTCCTTTTTCTTAACTACCATCTCTCAGTGCAACACAGAAGCAGTATGCTGCTCGGCCGAGCTCTCTGTAGGTCAGTGTCAAACAGTTAAACAAGCTAGAAAATGCACAGAAGAATCAGTCAGTCAGTGAAACAAAACTCAAACAGTTTTTATCAATTATGAATAGCACATAAATCATCATCACCATAGGTTAGACTTAACTCCAGTCCTGCATTACCGTACAGTAAGTAAAAGGGAAACCTTTCACAATGTGATATTTCCAAGGAAATAAATGGAATACGTAACAGTATTATTCATCTTGGGGACATTTTAAATATGCTGTCTCTCAAGGAGTGTATTTTCCTCATTCTGAAACATTACACAACTGCCCCAATGATTTAAACATTTAAATATATCTGATCAGCACAGGTCGTATAAATGAGCGTCTATACTGTAAGTCCATCTAATGATGGTGCCAGACTGTATACAATGACGGATGCGTACCATCTCATTATAGTTCATTTACATTTCAATCGAACAATAGATTCGCAAATAAAATGTCTAATACAGACATGAATAGTCAGAAAACATCAGTTCATCATGTTTCACAATCAACGAACAGGCTTTTTTTTTTTTCTCCATACAATATAGAATATTGAGACACTTCCTTGTCTAATAAAAAAATTCCAGCAAACTCTCAAATTCAAAACGAAGAAGCAGAAGATACCGAGAAGGAAAAAAATACCACGACAACAACCAAATGTGGTTAACAATAATAATGACAATATAAGCTCTGTTAAACAATAATTCATTTTCATGAGCAAGCAATAAAAATGCTGCAAGCAGACTTCAGCACTTGACGTGGCCACACAGTGGGCATGTGCAGAACTGTTACAGCGCTGGGTGTGTTGTATCACAACTACAGAATCGTCATTACTCCTCCGCCATCACAAGAGGGAACTATATTGCATGCATGACGCGGGATGCAGGGAGGACAAAGGTGGTGGGGGTGAAGGAAAGTGGTTGAGGGGCGTACTCCGGCACCCATTGGCAGTGATGGGGGGGTGGGAACTAGTGCAGTGCAATTAGCCACTACAGCAGTATCACTTTGACATTAGATCAATACTCACAATACTGTTTTTTTGTTGTTTGTTTTTTTTTACACACAGTAGTGCCCAGCCCTTTCTCATGAGCACACAAATGGCAGAGACAATACTGATACTGAGAGGCAAAAGAAAACACTTGCAAAGTAAACATTGGCAAATAATATAATCAGTGTGTTTAACACTTTAATCCATTTACACATCTGGGAGAGAGGGGCGGTTATCTCCGAGGGAAATCCATGTTAATACTTTCACTGATCATTCAAAGTGATGAGTACAGAAAAAGCCGAAGCAGCAGCTGAGCAAATTAAGTCTTCCCTGAGCAATTCACACAGACAAGGATCTAGCCTCCTCTAATGGAGCAAAGCAGAACTACAAGAGAAGTATTAGTATTCCTCACATGGTTTGCATGTGACGAATACGAAACGCTGTGGGAAAAGGGGTTTGATTGTACTGTACACAACACGGCACTTAACGTCACACGACTTCGAAGGTGAAGTTGTAAACAGATGCAGAGTGACAGTAGGTAGCTGAGCTAATTTAGCAACCGGGAGCAGCTTTAGGAAATCCCCGCGTCGGCCCCTTGCCTTTCAGTTGTCAAAAATGAACCCTACAAAACATTTCTCGAAAGAGCATTACCACATCGAGTCACGATGAATTGTCCAGTCCAGTTCTTTCATGCCTCTGCCTGCTTTCTCTGAGCAGTTTGGTGGAGGAGAGAAAATGGTCACAGAGCCAGTTTCATTTTGGTTAAAAAGAAAAAAAAAACAAAAAACGTTTTCATTTGAAACTTGATGCAGCATCCTATAAAATAGAATTTAATGTTTAATCTGAGAGGAAAGACACTAATGTTTTCGTCTCAGCAGCTGAGATGAGAGGGAATTGATGAAAGACTCACATATTAATTATCCCTCCTCTTCTCATTGTTACATACAATTAGGTGTAAACCCATTTAGGAGTCGTCATGACTTCATATCCTGTTTATCTAAGGCCTTGTTCAGACTGCTAGCCAAGATCAGTCTTGACCATATCTAGATTTATTTTGAAACTTAACTGAAACCAGATTCGGAGGTGATTTAAAAGGCAATTCTGCAAGTTTGTTTAACTTACAATGTGATACACAACAGGAACTTCAAATCTAGAGTGGCAGAAAGTAAAGTAGAATCCACACTGAAGACAACATGGAGAATAAATGTCTCTGGCGAGGTGCTGATGTAAACTGTCTGATGGTACTTTGAGGGGAATATTCAGTAAAAGCAGGTAGGTACCTCAGCAACCCACGCAGATAAGTCGGCCATATCTGGATCTGATCAGTTCATCCTAAAAGGTCGGATTTGGGAAACAAATCTGAATTTGCCTGGGGTCTGAGCGAAGCCTTAGATGGGCTCATGTTCTCATCCTACTTATTAAAGCCATGTTTATCTAAAGGAGTGAGGCACGGCAGGGCTGTATGAAAACCACCCACACTGAACAAAACTACAGTGAAGCAGACTTTGGCGGGATCACAGCACATCTGAAACTCAGCCAGCACAGGCACACATAGACAACAGCGTCGGTTCTGTCTACGGATGTGATGTGAAATCTAACAAACAAGAGCAACAAAGATCCCGATACAAAATACCCCCACAGACAACTTCACAGAAGTTAGCAGTGCTTAAAATAAAACAGAACAAAACTTTTTAAAAAAGTTAAACAAAGGCGCAGCATGAACAAACACATGAAGCGGCGTCCCTCTCTTTTGTAGGCTTCACCTTTAAGCATTACGCACAGCCCGGGAATATTGTTCACATACAGTGGCGCATAAATGTGACGGGACCGGAAAGCACGGGACCACAAAGATGTGATTTCCAGTGTTCAGTAAGTGAAATGAGTTCAAAGTCTATCTCAGAGAAAAGAAAAAAAAAGGTGATTGCAGAGGTCGATGGTCTGTTTTATACAACACAGCCAGAAAGGCCACTGTATTGCAGGTTTGTGTGTGAGTGACAGTATTTGTGCACACTGTACTGTGAGACGGTTTGCAGCTTACGATCAGCAGGATTACTTTTATGTACCTCTACAGGCCCACAAAGATGAGAAAATAGATTTTTAAGATTAATTAGGAGTTCTTCTGCTACTAAATCGACTAAATTCTGCTCCATGAAAAAGCTCTAAGTTCTTTACGCATGCAGAATAATGGCCGTTAGAGGTTATCGTAGATTATTGACCTCCAGTGATCAATTATCACTTACAAATTCAGTTTATGACTGTGTGACTGTGTTCTGAGATCCCATGAGAGTCAATGCGCATCAGAGGTCAACGTTTAAAAGATCATATGACTCAATGAAACAGAGGTTTGCTTCACTTGTGAGCGCATTAAAGACCTCTACAGTTCTTTCATTTTCTCAGAGGGATGGAGGACCCTACCCTTATTTGGTCTCAGCATTCTCAGTAACGTCTCTCTCTTGATCTTTCAGGGAATACTTGGAAAAATGAAATGTCAATGAGGGCTATAAAGTCATCTCCACGTAAGTCTACTCAGAGATATATGTACCCTAAAGTGTAAAGACGGTATAAATCCCACTGTGTTGTTTATGTACGTTTAAATACGTGGTCCTTCATAACAAATCAGTGTTTGCTTTAAAGGGAAACAAGGCACAGGCCAGAAAGCAGTCAGACACAGTAAACTACCGAATAACATATGTGTGGGGTAGAAATAAATAAATAGACAATTTACTGTTGCATGTGACTCTTGTTTAGTTTCTCAGGTGCCTAAAATAATTACTGGGAAATAAAGGGTCTCAGCTCCGGCTGTCAATGGAGGCTACGTACGGGTGAAAAACAAAGATTAAAAGTAAACAAAAGTATTAAGAGAAAGAAATCCTGAAGTTAACTGCAATAAAATGACATAACAGAAGAAAATCTGCATATTGTCTTGTTACCAATAGGCTGTCGATACCCAGGCAACAAATCTAATCCATTTTAAGTGACCGTTGAGATTGTGAAGACACTGGGAACTCTCCAATCCTCCACGTGATTGTGACCAAGAAACTGCAAACAAGTTCGGTTATCTACTCTAAGAGAAAGTTGGCCTTACAAGCCGTCGACAGTTATAGCACTAAATTCTCTGCAGAGCTATGCACTGGTGAAATCACGACTTACAGTGTGTTTTCTCTTGCCCCTTGCAGTGTGGCGTGGCACGGACCTATAACTGCCGAGTTTTATTTAGGCATATGATTGACATACTGTATATAAAGGCTGGAAGTAAATGGTATGCCCTAAACGGTATTCCCTTTGACCGTGACGTGGTTGTGGGCAAGTGACTCAGCTCGGGCATGGTGCAGCTGTCAGTGTCTGATTTTGTGGCCCCTTAGCTTCCATTGATCAGCATCTCTGTGCTAGGTGTTTCAGGACAAGCCCGAGTGGAAGAATTGCCCGGTCGAGGAGGTCCAGTCCGCAGCACCAGCTTCCCGATGCCCAGGCCGCCTGAGACCAGCCCTCCCGGAGACAGAGACCTCCTGGCAAACAGAAAGAGAAGAAGGATGGAAGAAAGGAGGGAAGGAAGAAAAGAATATATGAAGGAAGCACGAAGACCATTTGCTCCTCACGAACCTCGGCGGTTATCATGGTAATTCACCTGAAGGCCATCTTTTTCAACAGGTGAGCATCCATCTTTTCTGCGGAAAGACTGTCGGTTTGGGGGTGCTCCTCCACGGGGGACGAGAGGAGGGGAGATGAGCAGGGAGGTGGGAGGAGGTGGGAGGCATCCTGAGACTGTGGGGTGGCCAGATCTAAAGACTCCTGCGAGGCAAAGGCAACAACAACAGGTTGATTAAGAGATTTTCCATTTACAGTTCATGATCCATCAGTCCGGTCTGGTCTGTAGACATTCACACCAACCTGAGACTTGACATCCTGGTGGTCTGAATCCTCCATGTCCAGAGCGCGGAGTTCAAGCTCGATGTCTCGGCTCGGGTCCGGTTCGCTCTCGGCCCGGTCCCGATCCTGGCCAAAGGCTGTCTGACGTGCGTGCAGCTCAGACACAATCTTCTCTCCGCTGCTTAATGAAGTGCGGCGGCCGTGCAGCTCTGATGCACAAAGTTGCTCACTAAAGTGGGCAACAATGCAGAAAACCATTTTTATCCAATTTTTTAAAGAGCAGTGTGCCATTTTTCAAACTGAATATGTGACATCTGTAGAAAGATGACAATGAATGTATTCTATGCAGTATAGTTTATACATGTTCTTCATAAACTAATATCTATATTTTTGTATATAATTATTTATATCAGGCACATTTATCTACATTTACACAAAACATATCTTGTGTCTACATCTATGTTTTCAAATTGTATAATGGATTTGAGAAGTTAAAGATATTGAAAAAGACCAAGGGGAGTTTTGGCAGATATGTTTTTATACTGTTTTTTATACATTATACTGATGGTCAGCATCCTACAGGAAATTACAGCTGCATAACAGCTTTTTATTTATTATTTTTTTAAATACTGAATCTAGATGAGAATGCTGTACCTCTCCAGGAAACTGGAGTGGCTGGAAGAGTCTGATCCTCTGGAGCTCCACCTGTAGTCACCGTGATCCAAGTGGGGGTTGTAATCTGTAAGAGAACAAAGAAAATGGAGGAAAACAAATCAAAGCTAGAATAATATTAATGATATAAATAAAAAAAAAATCTACACACATTTTACTCATTGCTATATCAAACAGAGTTTACACAGATAAAGGACATATAAAGGATTTACAGATGAAAGTGACACTATCATTGTGTTCAAAGTCAAAGACAACGAACGTGCCAGAGGCCAACACTTAGAGATAGACTGTACATTTGAGGGATTTAAGAGATAGTACTGACGTGATCTCCTCAGGCAGGTCATTCCAAAGTCTCATCATATAAAAAGGAAAAAACAAACTTATTTTACCACTTATTTTATGCCACATCTTTGTTTTTTCACTCTCTCCATGTACCAGCCTTGTTCCATCCTTCCTTTAATTAAGTTATTATAACTTAAGATCAGGAACAAGACCACGCCCCATATCATTCTATTTTCAATGCTTACATATGTATAAAAGTGTGCCTTAACCATCTCTCTCTCTCTGTTTTTCTCAGTTGTCAACATCTACATGCCCCATCCCTCTTTTCTTTTGTTCCTCTTCCATCTTTCATTACAGGAATCAGGGTGACAAGGGTCCAAAACTTCCTGAGATGTGCCCCCGCCCTGAGTCTCACTCCCTGAATTCCTTTATCAGCATCCACCTATACACTCCGCCTCCTTCATGTCTTTCCTTCAACCCTTCTTATTCCGTCCCCTCAACTGTTTTCATCCCATCCCCTTAACTGTTTTCATCCCATCCCCTCAACCCTTTTCATCAAATCCCCCCAACTCTTGTCATTCCATCCCCTCGACACTTTTCAATCCATTCCCTCCAACCCTTTTCATCCAATCCCCTCGACTCTTTTCATCCCATCCCCCCGACCTTTTTCATCCCACCCCACTCGCCCCATCTCATTCATCCCCTTCGATCAATCTCATCCATCACCTTTGACCCTTTTCATTGCATCCCCTTGACCCTTCTTATCCCTCCATCCATTTACCTCACGCCCTGTCTACCAACAAACTTCATCGCATCAATTAAGGCATGGTCTTTGTCCGTGAACTTCATGTTATTTTACTTAGTTACTCTTTCATCCCTCCCTTACCTTTAAAGTTGATGGGTGTGGTGCTGGCGCTGCCCTGGCAGGCTGTGGCTTGAACAGGGTCAGTGGTGTGGTAGCCTGTGCGAGACGCCCTGGAAATGGCACCCCACTTGGAGATAATGGGCCCCTCGCTAAAGGGAATGATCGGGTCCTCATCTTTCAAGCGTCGGTAGTGATCCAATGAATGCAGCCATCGCTTCCCGACACCACCACCACCACTAACACCACCACCTTCGCTATTGTCCAGCTCCTGCATGAGCAGAAAGACATCACACATCTACACACAGCCAAAGGTGTAACAGAGATAGCTTATCCGCGTGTATGTTTGAGTGTTAGCGCCTCCTTGTGTGTGTCCGTGTGAAGAGGCTCACCGAGTGCTCAGAGCAGGAGTGAGCCGAGCTGTGTGTGCGTGTTTCAGGCTCGAAGGGGCTCAGGCAGGGGCCGATGGTACCACAGGACCACGGAGAGTAGTGCGTTAAACTTTCCTCGCCTCGAAACCTGCACCCCACACACTGACCTCCACTGCTTTCCACATGCTGAAAGAGAGAGACATTTGAAAATGGGAAAACGTATTACTTTTTGCGCAAATTGATGTTCTCAAAAGGTCACAGAGATTAGAAGGATTTGTGGATTTTTAAATTTGTGGATTTTTAAATTCTTTTTTTTTTTTCTTTTAAAGGTAACCAGGGGATAATGACTATGATTTTTTTTTGATCCACTGACCTCAAGTCGGGAATTTGCTATGAAGAAACAAAATTCGCTGCTAAGTGTAATAGTCAACTGTAAAATAACAGATGTCTGGCTCAGTGGTTATTTCTTGGTATTGGCAGATGCAGCCATGCAGGTTGGGCTGAGACACTCCCTAAGTGTGCAATGCAACCTGATTTTGGGTTAAGATTTTAAAACTCCTGCAGCCTGAGCCCAGCTTCAGGTAAATGCAGATTCTAAAGTGAAGAGTGTGTACGGCTGCATGTCTGCGTTTCTCACTAATTTGAATTTATGCACCGACTGCCATGGCTTAACATGTGGACACTTCAATCTCTGTGTCAAGCACTGGAAGCTACATAGAAATAGCCCTATTGTCCATGGTCTTGTTTACTTATCTCACTTGTGCAGAGGAAAGAATTAAACTGAGACTAGCAAACAAACACATTTAATAGGCTCTCCATTTAACAGTAGATGTGCTCACAAACATACCTGGCGCGCATATAAACAAAGCTTTACTCGGCTGAATGACTGAGTCACTGAGTTTGGTAAAGTCTCTGCTCTCGCTTTCTCTTATGCTCCCTTTCTTTCACTCTCACTCTCCCTCTCTCTCACACAAACACACCCACACACCACAATTGTGCATTGCTATGATATCTTCCTCCACAGTTGCTAAGCAACTATCTCCCACTTAAATAGCATTGGACAGCGCTGAAGTATGAGCTTTTGGGATAGGAATTAAATACAACATGTTTTAAAACCAGTAAGCAAATTACTACTGCTAGTTTCAGCCGGCTGCAGAGACAGCATTAATAAACTGGTCACGGCAGCAGAGCAATTCTAATTCTCATGCCTGCGAATGCCCGAACATGGCTCGGCGTGTGTGCTGTCTCTTTTATTTGCTTTCTACCTCAGTTCCAAAATCGATGGTGAAGATGGGGGAAGACTGGGAGGGCCTGTTGGCGTTGTGATGGTGGTGGTGGTGTGCCCACTGTTCCTGCTTCCTCCTGAACAGATCCTCGTAGCCCAGAGGAACACGTCCATAGTCCTGAAGAGGGAGACGAGACAAGAGAGGAAACATAAGAAAGGGAAGCTAGAACAGATTCCCAACATTGTAAAAATAATAAAATTTCAAGTTATTTTTTAACTGTTTAGTAATGGTGCCATTAGGTGTGTAGGCAGTACAGGAATAAAAAAACAAAAAAAACAAGATGGCGTAAAGAAAAATCCACAAACCTAAGGGCAAAGATTGGGTTTTCAAATGTTTACCTCGTTGTATTTTAGTTGTATAGGTCTATACATGGGAGCAGAGAAGCAACTAGCAAACCCTGCACGTTTTGTTAAGAGTGAATTAGAAAGTGGCGTTTAGCATTAACTTGCCTCATAATGTAAGCGCTTATTCTGTTTGGTCATATACTGTATAATATGCTGTATATACAGATGGAGGAGTATTGCGTGTGCCTGCGTCAGGCTGCATCCTGCTGGGGATGGCTGCTGCCATCAAGGAGTGTCATTGCTATGGGGTCGGGGTGCCTGGTCTGGTCTAGGTGGGTGCTACATGTCTAAGTAACATCCACATAAATGCCAGGTCCAAAAGTATCCCAGCAGTACATTGAATTGTAACAAGATGGTCTATGTTATTCACTTCCCCTGTCAGTGGTCATAATATTATGCCTGATCTGTGTATTGTGCAGCACTGATTCCATGTTCATATAAATATCTTTCTTTAGGCTTGCTGTGCATTACAAATGACCCCTTACATTTGACCAGTTATTTCCATAAATGTACAACAGACCATCACAGCTCATGTCGCCCCACACAGCACGGTGAATAAAATGCGCTGTGGCGCTGCAGCAGTGCTGCTGGTAATGCCATGTGACGACGCGAGATGGAGAGAAGTGAGTGGGAGAGCCAGAGACATATCTGGGTGAGAAGTGGGAGGACTACAGTGGAGGCTGAAGCCACGTTCTGCAGCTCTGTGACTGGCAGGGAAGGTAGAGGTGAGATGATGTGTGGGTGGAAAAAGAGAAACAGAGGAAGGAAATTTGTTGCTGTGAAGAATGCATCATTACATTTCCTCAGTCCAAGGCAGACCACAACAAATAAATATAGATGGTATCATTGGATATGCAAGAGATGTAAAATTACATTTATGAAAGAAACTAGTTTTATATCGCCCTTAATTGAGACAGCCATTTAATTATTGCAGTGCAAACTCAGTTATGTTTCTTACATATGCCCACTTATGAATAATTAAAATAGATATTTATTTTATGGATGGTTGGATGACACAGTGGTATAAATATCATCTGATGTACGTTGTTAACAGAAATGCCCCCCCCCCCCCCCCCCCCAGCCAATCAGAGGTGAGTATTATTTCACCCACCCTGTGTAGCCCTGCACGGTGCTCCGCTCCAGAGCAGTAGTTGCTGTCTAGAGAGTTGAACCTCTCCCTGAGTGGAGGCTGGTAGACAGAGGAATGCAGCACCTCTGGAGGCAGTGAGTTACTCCTGGCATCCTCTCTGTGGTACAGCTGCAACAGGTATCATCATCATTGTGGAGAAAGTTGCAGAACGCTTCAAATTATTAACAGTCACATAATAAAGAGGAGAAGACTCACCTGGGGCCTCCAAACTCTCCTGCTGTCATAGAGCGGAGCGTAAACACCGTGAGCAGGGGCCAAGGGTCCGTATTGAGTCTGCCCCGGATGGGGGTGGAAGGCAGGAGGTCCCATCCGATCTCTGGGCGGGTGTGGTGGGTAACCCGACGAGGAGGAAGAAGGTGGGTGTGGCGTTTGAGGGTCGTTTGGGTAAGACGATGGCGGAGGGCCCATGGAAGGTGGCAGAGAGGATTCGGGGACGTTGGAGGATCGGAGGAATCGAGCCATACAAGGTTTGTGAGGAGGATGAAGAGTTGACGGGTAGTAGGAACCTGCTGGAGAGTGGGAGGGAAAAAGAAAAGGAGAAGAGCATTCGCAATTTCTCTTGACAACAACAACAGTAAAGTGTCCAGAAAGTGTTATTTCTGGTTCAAATTTTTTTCTTTTTTATTGTTTTAAATTGACTCACAGGTTGGTGGATAGTGGGCCGTGTCGTATGCAGAATGAGGCTCCTGGTAGTACAGCTCTGACGCCTGAGAAGGATGCGGTGCACGCAGGATGAACTGACCATGTTTGGGTATGGGGGCACCACCATCAGCCCGCCCAACTGTGGTCAAAGGAGAAGGCGCTGAGGAGTGGCTCACTGGAGTTCTGGGAGGAGAGATGGGCTTCCTGTTGAATGCAATGGCAACACAAAGAAATTAAATGAACACATGGTCAGTTTACTTCTGCTGGAAGTAATATTGAAAAGATTGATCACATGCTTAAACACATAATAACAGACGACGAAGCATCTGTGAACAGGCGGAGGAATAATCTTACTGTTCGGTTGAACCAGACGAGCTTCTGTTGGCGCCAGATAACCTGCCGCACCCATTAGCCCCACCGGTTCCGTTCGGCGACATCATTTCATCCATCATGTCAGCCCCCCTGGAGATCAGCTGAGGGTGAGTCAGGCCGGGAACTCCCTCTGTCATAGAGGCCGTGTTCTCCCCTGCGCCTTTGAGCCCCTGTCCCACTCCTGTAGACATATCGGCAGCGATGCTGCCGTCCATGGTGAAGGTTTTATTCATAACGCCCGGGGCTAAAGGGAAGGCACGACCCACGCTGCTGCTCTTCTTGTTCTTCAGTCTAAATCTGAAGGAAGACCAAACAAAGGACACCGATAAATTAAATCTTACCAAAAAGCTGTGCAAAGTGGATGAAGATGCAGGTTAGGGCTTGAATAAGTTTTTAAAGTGATGATGATTATTTGTTCTTGTATACTTTTATTCACGTTCAAGGGACAGACTCTCCAAACCAGCATCAAATAACAACCGGCAATGAAGACAAAAAGCTGCATGAACACAAACTACAACCAACACCAAGCAGGCAGTTACGTGAACTTATATGAAAATAAATTACTTTTCATACCAGCAGGTGGCAGCAGTCTGTATATGTCATTCAAAAGGGAAAACGTGAAGAACTATCTGCATATGATGCAGAGGCTACGAAACAAGGAAGAGCTACGAAGGGTCATACTTGAGGTGGGATTTACGGCTCTTTGAAGGGAGCCGGATCTTGTGGACCCGTTCCTTTCAAAGAGCCATTCAAAAGACTATATATATAACATAATATATTTAACATTATGCTATATTATATTTATTTTTAAGAAGCCGGCCTGGGGTTAACTCATTTTATCTGGGCAATAATCACTGTGAGGAATGATGGGGTAACATCTGGATCAGAATCATTCAAACTTAGACATATCTGAGTCTTAAATTATTGATTCTGGCAAATATTACACTTTGCTTTACCCTTTTCGTCATCACAAAAGTGCGTCAGGATGACTGACTTTGTCTTTTTGAGTCGCCAGCCTCTCACTTCAAATGAAGTGTGCCCTTGTCCTTCTTGAGGCCGCTGCGTACTGAGGCACTCACGTGAAGGCAGTGTGGAAAACTCGGATGATATCATGTGACATTTCCATATCAAATAAATACAGCACTTGAACTCTGCTGCGCTCCTCCCCTTGTGCCAGCTTTCCGATTCACTCAATGGAGTAGCACAATAATTGTAAAAAAAAAAAAACGGGTCGCAACTGCAACTCGGTTCTCAAAGTTCTTGATAAAGTGACGGTCAATAAATTCGCTTCGTTCGTTAACGTCACATCTCTCGCCCATACAGAACTGGCTTCTCCTCAATCATGCTGTCCAGCTGATCTACAGTTTATTCATCTGAGGTGATCTTGTTATTGAGATTAGATGGAAATAAAACTAAAAGAGCCTTCTGTGTGCCCTTTTTTTATTTAACTTTGGTCACTTTCATTTCTCCTTTTGTGTACTGTTTTCTCTGAGCTGAACAGCCAATCGGGGAGATCGCTTCAACCGACTCGTTTAACCGCTGATCCAACATGCTGAATTGGCTGAAAAGTCGCCGACAGGGGCCCAATTAGTGGCAACGATGCAGCACACACGGCCAAAACACAGGCCATGGACGCTCAACGACAGCCGGCAAACGGCCGAACGTTGGCTTGGTGTCATGGCGTTAAGAGTGCCAGTTTGCAGTTATAAAACAGAAAATAAGTCCAATGACTGTACAGGCAGATTTCTATCTAACAAGATATGATCTTAAATCAACTATGTGAGGAATAAAGGAACATCGGTATTAATAATCGTGGATCCAGTAAAAAAAAAAAAAAAAAAGGAGGTAATGTGAGTGATCACTTACTTCTCCAGCTCATCTTGAGTGTGTGCAAATGTACAGTTAGTTCCTCTGGGACAGCCTCCCTGCTGACGAAGATCTCGGCACATGCTGGTCTTGTACTTGCTGTTGGCCTGAGGCTGCAGAACACACAAACACAACGCACATTGACTGTAAAGTTAAACTATTTAACTGCTCACATTATTTGTGTGTTTTCCCCAGCAGAAACAACACAGTGTGTAGTTAGAGACCGAGTTCAGTCCCCACTGCATAAACTGACAATTGTTAACAGTTGCTTTAACGCTGTTGTACCAGTTAAATAATTCATGGTCATTTAGCTGAGCACACAACCATTACTGCCATGCTATTAGTGGTTAGAGAGCGTTTCATGACCTTTCTTAGATGCCACAGACAGGAGGAACAAAGCATGCTGCAGAAGCGTGGTGGCAAGTTCTCACAAGTAAACAGCCCAACCCATCTCATGCACCGTTGTCTGTTATCTGATTAAATCAGGTCTAATTTTTTCCTACGTGACGCGTCAGTGTACCTGTGGAGTTTCGTGGCTCTTCTTGCTGAAATTCTGTATGAATTCCACCAGCCCATGAACCACCAACTTTACAGCCAGCATCACACTTTCCAGCTCCTCCCAGGATGGTGAGGGGGCATCTGCACACAGATCGACAACAAACTGCCTGTTTAGTCCAGATTCTTATCGTTAGATGATCTCAAAATGCACGACATTGTAAAAAGCCCATTTAGGGTCAAACCTAGACGTTCTGTGAATTTGAGCAAGATGACTTACTATTCGGATTGGGGCATGTGCACTTTTACCATTACTTAAAAAAAAAACAAAGGTAGAATAAGATAAAATAACAAGATTAAGAGTTTAGAGAAATTCGATGCTAATGTTTTCCATGTTCACCATCTTAGCTTAGTGTGTTGGCGTGCCAAGATAAACAGAGTATAGCTGAGGCTGATTGGAAAGTTTCAGTTGCACCTTGCTTAAGAAAAAGCTAGTGGCAGATGCTTCCTACAGGTGGCAGATCTGCTCAGATGAATACTGTTAAATGAAGTACCTGGGTTATGGTCAATGTTGGCAAGTAGCTCGAGGTGTGGTCTAAGGCTTGTGAGGTTAGCAGGATCTCCAGTCCTCTGAAGAACAATGGTGAGCTCTTGAACACTCTTTGCAAACGACTCCGGAGACTGCAACTAAAATAAACCAAAGGAGAGTCAAAAAAAAAAGAAAAGAAAAACAAATCGATGTATTTATCCTTTGCTTCTTTTTTCCAGAAGATTGAAGTGAACCTTGTCTATGATGGACTGCATGTGGGACTTGTGGACCAGGTCTCCATACAACAGAGAAGACCACTGCTCAGGTGAGATGCGCAGGCCCGCCTCCATCGCGATGTGGACGATCTGAGCGTCGTGCTCCCTCCTCAGAGCCTCGTATGTGCGGAACTCCTCCTTCAGCTGCATCAGGGATGAGTCCTCGTCACGCTTAGTCACCTGGTGGCGAGGACGGACCATGTAGCGAGAGGGAATAAGAAAGAAGACAGGAAAGTGAGAAGAGAATGTAAGAACAACAGAGAACAATGTTGTACAGTTTCTTGAAATCTGCATGTGAATAAGCAGAACCTGTTGGTAAGGGATCCGGGTTTGCAGTCAAAGTAGTATTGACCGATCGTGTCTGAGCAGGCATTGGTTTAATGCAGGAAAACAGTCCGTGGTGAGAACAAAAGACGCAGAACGTCTTTTCAAACCTTGTCGCTAAGCAAGCTAACGCGCGTAGTGTTAGCTTAGCAAATACCTGTCGCTTATAAACTGTTAACTGAGTGCAAACTGTCTGGTCAAAGACATTGTCTCCCAACTTTGTCTCAGGTTACTAGACAGACTGTAAACAATGACTATTGCACATAACAGGGCAGTCTGTGTCCGGATATGTGTATCTTTATCCAGATATCCGATGGCTACACCAGAAGACCCAAAGCATTAGCCAATCAATTCATTCTGGTGTCTCTGCTGGCATAAAATTTTTTCATCTATGCCATGATTCACTAGCCATTATGTTTGTATTTTTGAACACACAATGAGATCATGTATTGATAAAGTTTAAAAATAGGTCATTTTGTTGAAACAGTTTAAAGATAACTTCAGGGCCAAACCAACTATACATATTTTGAGTCATATTTGCATTTTCCAGGTCAATTCAACAGATGGTTGAATTTGGTGTCTTCAGACTTATAAACTCAAATACAGATCACACAAGAGGAAATTTCCCCTTCTCAGAATCTGCCCTATGAGTAATCATCACAAGACACCAACACAATCCCCTTATCGTTTACAAAATCAGATTTCATCGCTGCTGTCCATCCTCTGAAAGAACCTAGTTGGGTTTTGTCTTTTTTTTTTTTCCTCCTCCCCTGTGCGTTCGTATATCTGTCTCTGTATCTCTGAGCTGTTTGTCTCCGTCCTGCAAGGCGGGGCAGCGGGGGCAAATATAGACTGCCGTTACGTCACGAGCGGATAGCTGGCATTTCTGCCCTGCCAGCGATGTCTGTCATCAGATAACATGCACAGAAATACACGGGAACAGAATATATCTACAGAAGCCCTTATCCTTGTGACAGATATAGGCTTTCAGGAAATTAGTTGTGTCAGATTTTGGGGCGTGATATTACATAAGTGATGGAGCTGGATGCGCAGTTAAAACGAGGGCTTTCAAAGATCAATCAGGCGCTTTTCTTTTTAAGAAAAACCTTGCTTTTATGTAGTTGTGGTCAGTTTTGTAAAGCACCTTTACAACGGACAATATAAAAAAAGGCATTTATAAGGAGCACTATCTCAGCAGTAAAGGAATCTGTGGTGGCAAATGAGGATCTATTTAAATACCCTTCATTAATGAGGTCATTTATTATGCCTTGGGTTCTTGGGACAGCACCACATGGAGGTTCTTTTGTGACGTTGGAAGTAGACTCAATTCAAAGAGAGGTGGTTTGTTTCATATAAACAGAAACGGAGCACTTGATACCGCAGCTCGCTCACATCTATTGGTCGTACCTTGAAGCAGGAGGCCCTGTACAGCAGCTGCACCACGTGGCCTATGCTGGTTTTGGAGGCCTGGGGAAACCGAGCCTCAAGCTTCTGGACGACGAACAGGACCAGCACCTTCCTGGACAGAGCTGAACCGTCCTCCAGAGCCAGTAAAACCAGCTTCAGTGCATCTTCTTGCATAGCTGATGAGGAGGAGTTAGAGGGTGAGGAGGTATGTGGAGAGGGAGTGGGGAGAGAATCAGAGACACTATTGAGGAAAAATACAATCAGTCAAACAAAGCATATTTCATATTCTAAACTGACCAAATAAAGACGAAACAACACACAGGTCTATGTCTTACACAGAGCGGCTCTTAGAACCAGGTGTCCTCAGACTTTTAAATGAACTCATTCTGTTATCATGCTGAGAAACATGTTCCCAGTCAGAATCTGCCCTATGAGTAATCATCACAGGACACCGGGTGCCAGCAGCGGCAGTGAGTTTGATGAGACAATATAAACAGGCTACTTCTGGACACGAGGAGTCCAGTCAACTCAAAGGGTTTTAAAGTTTCTTAAAACATTCTAACTCAGGCCGACAGAATTTAACTGCTTATACATCCAACACGCTTGCGTGCTAATGAAAGCAAATCAGTATTCTAGATTGACCAATGCGTGAAAACAACTGCGATTCAAATGCGTCACGCAGATTCCCTTGGCTCACAGCGTGCCGCCGTTCAGATATGTGTTTGCCGTAGCTTTCGCACACTCACCAGGCCCCAGAAACTGGCAGCCGCGCGCCCTCACCGCTGCCCAGAGGTTGGCGGAGAGCTGCTGGGGGTTCTGGTGCTGCAGGATGAGCTCGGTCACCGTGCGCTCCCCCAGAGAGCGGCCTGCCCGCACCGCCCGCACGCGCCCCTCCTCCTCCACCAGCTGGCAGTTCACCAGGGTCACCAGCTTCCTCTGCATGGGCCGGCTGAGCACGCTCGGGCTCAGGGTCGCCACACCTGGAGGAAGTGACGTTTTTGGAGTTGAGCTCTTGAACGCTAACAGAAACGATATCTGATAAAAAGCAATGAAACGAAAGAACTTCATCCCTCAACAGCATGCCTGAGTCTGTCACAACCAGCTGTATGTACTTAAGGCGGATATATGATGCTGTTCGTCAAAAATTACAGAACCCGAATTGAAAGCTCCTTGTCAGTTTGAGTAATCTTTCTTATTTTTCCTGCATTACCATAAAACAGAAGCTTCCAGTGCCATGAGAAGTGTGAGAAGCATGAATGCCAAGCTACACAGGAAGCTTAACTGCAGCCCCCGCATGTTGGATATGAAAAGCTTAATTCTCCTCAACAAATGTCCGAATGCGCCGTCAAAATCTCGCTGCAAACACAGATGAACACAAATAGCTTACCTTTGGCACCGCTGATAGGTTTTAGGTAGAGAGCCAGCTCTTCTACACACACCCTGCACATCTCATAGTGCTCAACCTCCGCTGCACTGCTCAGGCTCACCGGCTGAACATCTGGCACCTAACACGGACGATACAGACACACATGAAGAGGACAAACGCTGAAGTCTCTCTCTCTTAAAAAAAAAAAAAAAAAAAACTCTCGCGACCATCGTCGCGTCTCCGACCCTCCCTCACCTGAGCTCCGACCAGCTGCAGCAGGGCGCAGTTGACCGGCAGCAGGTCGATGTCGGTGCTGATCGGCGTCTGATCAAAGGGGCAGGCCTTGCGGTGGAGTTTGTGGAGGCAGGTCTTGCACACCGTGTGGGAGCATCCCAGGCTGATGGGCTGGTGGCCGCTGCTGTCGAACTCATTGTAGCAGATGGGGCAGGACAGGAACTCTGTCCACTGGGCCGCCTGCACTGGCATCCTGCCACCACGCCGCTGAGGGAGGCGCCGCCGAGCTCAGGGGGAATGCATGTCAACGGGCCTCGACGACAGCACCTGCTCGCCAGTGCCAACGGTGACTATGAGGGACAGGATATTATGAAGAATTAGTTATTTAGGTAACACTTTACTTTAACTGCACCTATTCAACATTCATGAGCAGCAACTATACATTTAACATATAACGCAATTGCAGATAATATATGGCTTTTTTAAAGCATTTATTGATGTAATTGTCAAAGGTTATAACTGTTAGGTCTTCATAACTAGCTGCTTATTGTGTAAATATAACAAATATTTCTCAAAAGGAGAAGTTACAGTGGTTTAAAATATTGGAAATCAATACACAGCAACATGTCCCGATGCTTACAGCTAATTATAGTAGTTTCCTTAAATATATATGTGTTTTGCGCATGTGTATTCTGGTAATTAATACAGTCCACATTTGTCCCTTGAGATCGAAGCTATACAAGGTCAGTAGCAATTTTGCTATCACCTATCATCGGTTGTGATCTACATTCATAAATGTACTTCACACAAATACTCTTGCAGAACCATGTTAGATACGAAAGTGATATGCAGGTTATCAAGCAGATAAAGGAGCAGAGTTTATCTCACAACCCTTTGAACTCTATCAAGCGCAGTGAGTATTTAGCGAAGTACAGAGGGAGTCTTCGGCCTCGGTTGACGCCGAAGTCATGGATTTATTTGACCTAACGGAAGCAATAAAAGAGCCTCCTCCTGTTAAAAGAGGTGGTTGCCAAATTCTAGAGAAAAATCATGTTTAACAGCAACTCCCATTTCAAGTCCAGGTCCGTATTTCACTCGCGCTATTACAAACATAACAGGGCTGAGCTCATGCTGAATCACAGTAACACTGTAAGAGTGAATCAGACAACTGTGCCAACAACTGCCAAACACAGGCAGCAGCGCAGGTTGAGACAAATAGAGCTGAATGATACCAGTATCCTGTTTCATTGAGAGCTTGTCGGCCAAATTCTTTGTTTGCGTCAAGCGTTCCCAAAGTGGAGAGTTTCTAAGGCTCTACTGACCTGAGTACCACCCTGCAGACTGAGACGAACTAGATCAAATACATGGATGTATAAGCTAGATATTGATGCAAGGAACAAAAATCACCTTTGCCGGATGTTTAGCAAGTCTTTTTCTCTGCAGGAACTTAAATTATTTATCCTTCCTATAACTTAGAAGAATGCACACAAGCAAAACATGATTTTAACACCATGACCACTAGCTTATTGTTTGTTCTTCAAATTGTGATTTCAGACTGCCACATACAGAAACACATCAGCACCAGAAATATTGAGCAGAATAAGGTGCTATATATTAAAAAAATAAACGTCCAATGAGAGAAGATTTGTGTAGTTAGCTCACCGAAAAGCACAGCACATAAATTCATAAATGCATTTTGGTAAGATGTAGATACCGTTTTAGGTAACTTTTATGTACTTGTTTTTTTTTATGACTGAAGACAGGCAGCGCTATTGAGGAGACAATATAATTTGTAAATTGGAGAGATAATGATAACGCCACTGCCAGAACCAACAACTTTCATTTAATTTGATTGGCCCTGTAGTGCCAGTACGAACGCCACTGATACAGTATAGCAAGATGTGTTAATCCCTGCATTACTTTGATTGTTTGAACAAGTATTCCACTTGTTGTAGTCGTTTTTTTTTGGCAGCAAGGCATACCAGGAAGTGTGCCACTCCTTATCTAACAACACAGTGTAAATAACCTCCTTTGTGTGCTATTTGATGTATCATCCCTGTAGCCGAAAGGTAAACTTTATTTCAAATTTCTTCAAAACAACGTCTCTTTGACTCCATTATGCAAAATGCTTTGGACACTGCGTGCAGATCGTGCGCACCTGTTGCTTTCAATGTCTGTCAACATCTGTTCCCACTGCTCACTACAATAACAGCTGGCGCCCTCACAGAGCAGGTGCCATAAGAAAAAAATAAAAACTATTCAAATTTTCGTTTGGAGATACAGTAGAGTTAACACGAACACAGAAAATATGGTTTTCAACAACAGGACACTTCAGTTTCAAAAACCGGTTTCAAATATGCGCTGCAAGAGGTGTGTGAACGCCTGCAGATATGCATGGACCACATGTGCACAAGAGGACTACACACAAAGAAATATTCACCAGTGAGTTAAAATAATAACTAACATTAGCTAACAAGGTGTCTGTAAAATAAGCAGTCTTATTTTAAACATTTTTTTAGCTTGAAAATAAACTTTTAATAAAAATCCATACCTCACAGGCAGTCGAATAGAAACAGAAAGAGGAAGAGCATTACGCACGTGATTTATTCCGCCTTAAACGGCAAACAGACCCAAAACCTCAACGCCAACTGCACGTTCACATCCACTAATATAAGATAAGGTAAGTGGCGGCGTGCCAGGTGTGAGTGCAGCTTTACGCACCTTCCGAACTGCGCGCTCCTCGCCCTGAGTGCGCTGGCTCCTCGGCCGCGTGGACAGCTCGCCTCTGTCCTCACGCGTCATATTTCCTTCCGCGAGGAGCCCAAATATAAATTACAGCTTTTGTTGCCCACAGACTGCTGAACCCTCATCCGAGGAAGAGTGAGGTAACGCTCATGTGATGGTTCAGAGGGGGTTTTGGAGACGAAGAAGGTGGGGGAGTTTTTACCTTGGCGCGCGAGGTGGATAAAACTGTCCCCTCCCTCCTTGTGTGTGCGTGTGGGTGTGTGTGTGTGTGGGGGGGTGTGTGTGTGTGTGAGAGAGAGAGAGAGAGAGAGAGAGAGAGAGAGAGATTAGGGACTAGCGAAAACTCCAGGGGCAACTGTTAACCGCGAATCTCTGGCTGTAGTCACGTCGACAGCCACCTGTTCCTGTTGTGAGCAACTGCTGCACCCTGACTTTACAGAGTGTGCCTGACCGGCTCCAAGAACCCTGAAAAACTGCCACTGTCACACCACTGATTAGATTAGTATGCATGAGTAGTTCACATCACAAGGGGACTACAAAATATCAGGATGCACACAAGACTTCCATCACTTGCATGAATGGATCACTACTCATGTATATGTGAAGGCAATCGTGTGTCACATGCACGGTAACAGAAAAAGCCCCCACAGTCATGAATGCCTCTGGTCTTGTGACAGGGAGAAGTGGGTGTGGATTGTTACAGCAGACCACAACTTCCTCATCATGGTCCCCTCTACGAGGAAACTCATGACCTGGTTCACGCCTACGGTGCGCGCATGCAGGAAAAAAATTAAATAAATAAAAAAAAAAAAAAAAGAAGGATGTGACGTTTTAAACAGCATCGGGAAAGATGCGGCGCACGGAGAGCAACAATTTCAAGAGCAACACGCAAATACGGCTGCTGAAATTGTTAAAAGAAGGCCCGAGCGGTTACTTGTTGCTGGGGCCTGCTGAGCCACCCACTCTACTGAGCGGAGGATGAGGAGTACATAGTGTCTTTACAGCCAACAGTTGGCGAGCTATCATCTGGCTCAGGACAGCAGCGGGTCCTCGCTTGGCCCCCCTCCCTGTGGGGGAGGGCATCTGGAGTTTCCTTTGGCATGTCTCAGAGAGAAAGAGAGAGAGAGAGAGAGGGACAGAAAAAGATTGTTTTGACAGGGTGTTATTCAGAACTCAGAGGTAAGATTGTGTTTACAGCAGACTGACGTTTGGCCCACTCTGACTTTTTTTACGGTCACTAATAAATGCGGACTTCGGCTTAGGCTTAGTTTGAGTTTAGGCGTCAGGTAAAGTCTGATGTCTTCACTCGGCTGCAAATACATTAAAGCTACAGTATTGTGCACGTGTCTAGTTTTTGCAGCCATTTTCAACCACTAGCAAGTAGCTTGTTAGCTTCGCGCCTGTGCCATTCGGTGCTTTCTCACAGAAACAAGGACTCACTAAGCAGACTGCTGTCGTCTGCCAATGCCAGTATGATCCAGGCTGGAGCAAGAGCCAAGGGTAGGCATGCAGTGACAATGGATGGATGTGTCGGGGTCCTCGCGCCTAACGTGTGTGTCTGACGCTCACGCTGGGTATCCTTGCAGCCAGTAGCTTCTGACAGTGTTGTGACATGAACTTCACTGTGAAACTCTAGCTTTAGTGCAAGCGAGGTGGCACAATTACTTCTACCCCTGCAATGTGAAGGAAGACACATCAGGGACAGCCGTACAATGCTGCGTGTTAAAAGGTGATTAATGCGTCTGCGTCGTGTCAAAACCAGAACATTTGCACTTTAAAGCCAAACAGTAAACAACTGGCTCATAGATTTAGTCGCACGTCATCGCCTCTTTCTCATGTCATGTTTCCTACTAACCTTGACTTTCAAATAAAGGCAGAGAAACCTCAAAGAAAAGCTCAACACCAACCAGCTGCACCGTTAAGAGACCTGCGTCACCACGTGGACTTGTGACTCTGTGACCCCAAAAACCTTTCTGCTACATTTGCGCACATACACAAATGCTCACAGGAAGAGATTATGAGAGGATTCGTGAGCACTGAACAGTGTTGTGACAGAGCATGAGCTGAACCTGAAGCAGAGGAATGTACAGTAATATGATGACTGCGGCCCCCTCTCACTGTCAGTGAGTGTCCCCAGAATTAGAACGTTCCATGTAGCGTGTGCATGCAATAATATGCACGTACTGTAACCGCACGTGATATCACGAAATCGAGAAAGTTCACAAAAACTTGATTCATTTTGAGAAACACATACAGTGCTTGCACACTAATATAAAGACGCCGAATGTGCTAATGCCCTTTTTTTTTAAGTGTGTCTAGCATGTCCCACGCAGATCCCCTCTACAACACGAAACATCAACCGGGTAACGACGTGGTGGGCAAAGCACAGCAAGACTGAAACTTCACGCCCACCACACTACTGAGAAAGAAAAACCTGAAATACTTTAATGTATAATGCGTCATTTTTTAAGTTTACAGTCAGGCAAGCTAACGAGGTAAACGGATTCTGAGCCCCCATGTCTGAAAACGCAATCCAGGTCGCGTCTGGGCGGACAGAAAGGTTCTCGTTGAGCGGTTTAGGAAGTGAAGGCTCTCCGCTGTGAAGTGGAAAGCAATGCCAGCAAGCAGGTAAATGATGAAGAGAAAGTTAAACTTTAACACTGACAAACGATGGTGGCTGTTAATCGTTTGAAAGACTCTCAACAGGCGCACAAAATCCAATTTACAGCGCTCTAGGAACAGCAAACAAAACAAGCCAAAACACTAATGCAGTGCAGAAAACACACACTATACATTCATTTGAAATGTTTTTTTTTTTTTTTTTCCACAGCAGCGCTAGGCTACACAAGGCTGCTGAAGTAGTTTCCCCGTGATATTTGGAAAATGTTCCATTATTTATAACAGGATTACTACAGTTGTTTCACTGTGTCTGCTCACTTGTTTTTTGTTTGAGCATACAGTGGGGGTATGTGGGTTTGTGTGATTATTTATTCATTACGCCTGTCATCACAGTGTGTGTGGGGGTAGTGTCTGGATGGGAGGCAGGGCAACCACACAGCTCTCAAGCTGCTGTTTAACACACACATACTGTAGCACAGGCCTGCTGCTTTATCACGCCTGCAAGACGCAGCAACAGGAGTGGAATAACTGTTACGCAATCTTCCATTAGTTTGTTGCCCCCTTGGATAATAACGTTAGAAGATCGGGTTGCCGGCTGCTGCAGATCAGCAGGTCACAGAGTGAACCTCCAACATGGTGGCTGGCTGGCTGCTGCAACTTTATGATGACAGTGCTGCATTTCGAGGTGACATGCAGCACCTGAACTTGGGAACTGGTCTGCTGTGGCTCAGGAGTCGCTCTGCGAGCAACGGCGATGTTGCTGCGTAAATGTCACATTCCAGTCTCCGCGACGGAGAGCAAACACGAGCAGGTCCCCACCATTACATCAGCATCTACAGTTTCATGTTGCTTTACGGAACACTGCGAGTGCCTTAACTCTTTCAAGCCAGCCGTGGTTTTCAATCTCAGCTGACTTGATTTCGAGCGCAACCTGCCTCCCTATAATATTCAAGTCAGCACCAGTTGCAGAAATTGATGGCGAGCTGGTAGCCGAATGGCTCCGGGTGCAATGATATCATTTGTGAGATATGACGCTTTTATGTGGTCTTTCACTTTCCACTAAAGGGTAAAGCAAATAGCTATAAAATGTTAGAAGAATTAAAGGTAAATCTCAAGCCGAGCAGCAGGAGAAAGTAGCGCGCACCTCTGGGTAAGTCACTTACCTCACGCACTACACCAGAGCAGCAGGATAAACATCATCCACAACGCATCGAAATAATAATAATAAAAAAATCTTCATCAGTTGCAAAACAACAGCAGCAGGTTGATGATTCTTGACGCGGGGGTGATACGGGGCTGCATTTCAGGGCATTAAGAGACAGGTGGCTTGGTCCAGTTTTGATCCTCTACCCCCTCCTCCTTCCAACAGTACGTGACAGACACGTTCGCTCAGGTACAGTGTGCCACACACCCTCGGCTTGATAAACCGAGGCTGAGAGGAGATGGCGGTATCGCTCCGCCGGTGATGGTGCCTGTACTGCGCCTCAGCGGGCTGCGCAGGCAGAGAGCCGCCGCACGGCTACGCATCCCGCATCCTCCGGCCGAGATTTCGATGACGGCGTTCAGCGGTTCAGCTTGGGGCGCCGGTGCGTAACTGTCGGAGGAGCGACGCGAGGGGAACTATTTTAATGTAGTGAGCAAGGATAAAAAGATGTAAAGGGGCAAGCCGGAACAAGCCGCTTTTCGAGGCGTGGGCTGTCTGGTTTTAAAGGAACAGAGCGAGAGGCAGAGCGGCGGAGGATGCGCTTCGACAAGTGCGCCTGTCGGGAGGAAGTTCACTCACATACAAACACACGCAGTTCCCGCGTGCTTTGGTTTCTTTTTTTTTTTTTTTTTTTTTTTTTTCTTTGCAGCCCAGTTCAGAGAAGTGGAGCAGCGGAAGAAAAAGCATGTTTGTGCTTATCATTGTCTAATCTATTTGTTCTTCACCACCCTAAACCTGAATACATATTTTGGAAAGGCTGTTGAATGTTACGCTTTAATTACAAAAATCATTAACGTTGCATTACTTGATGTAGCCTTTTGAAGCCTTCAGATGTCTTTGAGGTGAAATATTACCCAGTTATTTTAAATTTATTGCAGTTATAGCACTCACTGCAGAGAGCATATGGTCAACAAAACTGTCAAGACTTTAACCCTATTAGTTGGATACAGCTTTATCTTGCACACGATTATAGACTTTGTTTAGGATATCAGTTGTATTTTGAATACACATTCACCACATAGGCCTAAATAACAGTAGCTCAGATTTGTCCTCAGTGATCTGCTGTTTACTATAGAAGAGCCATGATTCACACTGACTGCCTGGTTCGTATTGTACACTTAAATCTGTGCTTAATCACAGATTGAGCTGCAAACATGTTATAATCTTTAAATATACACAAGCTGAAGGAGGAAGTCCCCTTGTTGGGTGAGAAAATAGTCTTTGCGCTTTGTTCGGTATAGGCTTTATAGCATAATACATTTCTGGTCACAGACTTATTGTATGCGCGATGTGTAGCAAGAAAGGGGGACACGGAGTCTGCATGAGAGTCAGCTGTTGCACCCTGAAACACCCCTCCACAGTTCACTGATATAGCTATGGCTAATAAATGTTTAATAAGTCACATTTCACAGAACCATAATGTCGCATTTTTAAAAAGAAATTTGGCCCTAATAGTAAGGCTACGTTTCTATATGTGGATGTATCTTTACAGTAAATGATAATATATTTTTCATTCCCTACTTCCATTGTCACAAAAAACCTCCTTTTCACAACGGACTGATCACCAGTGACCCCCTGTAACAAACTGTAAGTGGCCGTCATAGGACCACAGAAAACAGCCCAGCATTTAGTTCACCTCTCCCTCGTGACTCTTTTTGTCCGTCTGTCACAGACCTCCCCCCTTGTGTGTGAATGTGGCTGCTTATAATAAAAATGTGTGTGCGGGGGGGGGGGGGGGGCTTGACAGCTGTGAGCAGTAAAGCAAAAGTGTTTTCTAAATGGCACCCTTTAACCTAGTACTTACTGAGTGAGCAAACCATCATATTCATACTTCACCAACAACAACTGGATGTCATAAACTTTCATAATCAGACATTTATGGTCTCCAGTGGATAAATCCAACTCCAACTTTGATGAACTCCAACTTTTTTCCCACTAATTAGTTACATTTGCAGACAGCTGTTAAATAGGTCAACGTAAAACTTGATCCAGATTATAATCAGAAGATGGATTCTGTTGTTAGAAATCATCATTTCCCATCTTAACTGTGTTTTGTGGCTACTATTGTTATTTAGCACGCAAACTTGCTATAAAGGCTCCAGCATGGTACTTGGGCCTGCATTGGTGCTCTGCAGAGCTTTGCAGATGCAGGTTTACCAGCTGTAGCTGCCTGGGATATATGTAACGACCTCTTTCCAGCATTTGTACAGTTGGTGGTCCTCTAGTTTTAATAGAAAAGCTTTCATCTGTACCTCTCTGTTGTTCGAGCTTCTTCGTGGAGCTAATGTGCAAGTGCCAAAAAAGTGCATTTCCATGAGTCAGTCATCATAGATTAAAAAGCCCAACTTTAAAGCAGAAACAAACATCTTTAAAGTTATGCATGATTAAGGACGTGACTGTTTTGCGTGACAGGTGGGGGCCATCTCAGGTCTGATAAGGAGTCACCCGCCCGCCTAAGCTTCATGCACGCTCCCCCTTTATGCCCAATTTTGAACTATCCGGGAGTTAGGCAGACTCAGACGCTGGCAAGATGGCGACGGCTGGAAGTCACACACATTGAGCTTCAAAACTTGCGACATTGCGGAGAGTGCGTTCATCTATCTTAACATCTTCCCAAACTTAACCTACTCCTAAATACAGTCATGGTAATGCGCATGTCCTGTACACCTACTAAGATTAAAATGTAAGACAATTAAATAATACATTGCTTCGTCACTCTCTTCATCCCAATCCCTCTGTCTAGTTCTTCCCCTCCATCTTCCCTGCTGCTTACATCCTCGTCACACTGCACACCTCTCAGACTTCTCATCCATAATGGAGGCGCCCCCAAAGCCACATGTCCTCAGTCTGCGTATACGTGTTTACATATGCAGCTGTGTCTGCATGCACATGTGCCTGTATGTATTTTGACCTACTTTGACAGGGAGAGACAATGCTGGATGAAGGGAATTTCATGAGGATCTGAAATCAGAGCAAAATCCTTCAACTTCTTATTTTGTTCTCAGATAAGAAAGTTGCGTGTGTGCACCACAGCATTGATGTATTGTTTGCAAATAGCTTTGAGGAAGTGTGTGCATTTATTTGTGCTTTTTTTTTAATGCAAGTGGAAGTAGAGCCACTTCATCTATATCTCTATATCTCTGTGCATTCTTCCTTAGTCTCACACACAAACACATCAGCCTGAATTTCTGTGTCAAATACAAAGCACTCCTTCAGTGACTGTCTGCACCTAGAGCCAGTGGCGTCTCAGATGCCCACTGGCTAGTGTTCCATTGAGGAAGATGAGCAACGATGACATTTCTGGGTCGAAAGGATAACGTGCGAAAGGAAGGAATGGAACGAGAGACCACGGAAATCCTCTCAGCCATGAGGGAGAGCCCACTCACTTGCAGTCATGCTCAGTCGGCCGCACACAGTTGCAGAGGGGTCAGTCGGTGAAGCGGCGCTTGTCCGTGAACACCCTCAGTCTAGCTAGCGTGTGGTAAATGATCTTTCTCAAGAAATTGCCTTTTTAAAACTTTTTTATTTCTTTTATCGACAGTTACAGCACTCCTTTTAAACCTTCACTAAATCTTTTTGCGCTCACACTTTAGTTAGCTCAGCTTCTTAAAGCAGAGCAACCCCTGGTTGTGCAGGGAACAGGGGCACAGAGCTTGCCGTCTGTACCCAACACAATTGTTGAAGCTCTGCCAAAATTGTTGGAAACAATTTCCATCTCAGCCCTCGATGAGACACACACGGGGCAATAAAATTTGCAGCACTTAATTCACCCATATAGATCAGATATTAAAATGCAAACATATCAACTGTTTGCTTCTCAGTCTGCATGATGGGAAGAGTGCAGCAGTATTTGTTTAACTATTCAAAAGAAAAACTGAGCAACAATAATGAAATGTCTTTGTTTCCCTGATGTAAGGTTCATGCTAAACCCGCACATTCTGCAGGCCACTCTTACCACGGCTCTCCTTCAGGTGGCGCCTGAGGCCTGAATTATCTGCAAGATGCACGGTATCGTGGTTAAATCTGAGGGATCTTCCACCAGTGTGCAGGTTAAGGTGGTCTTGCAGTGTGGCCTTTTGTGCAAACGTCTTGTGGCACAGCGGACACCTGAAGGGTTTCACACCGGTGTGCACGTGGATGTGGTGAGTCAGGTTGCTCCTCTGGGAAAAGCCTTTGCCGCAGACCAAACAGAAGTACCGCCTGTGTTCCTTCAGGTGGCCTACGTAGCTCTCTAGATGCTGAAAGACTTTGTCACATCTCCTGCACAGGTACGGCCTCTGGACCACTGTGCAGTCAGAGTCATGTGCACTAATATGACTCTTTAGGACGTGTGCTCTTGAGAGGGAAAAATGATTTGAGCCCGGGAGCTTTTCATCTTGTTGCAGTTGAGCTGTCGGCGTGTACGTGTTTTCCTCCTCTGTTGGCTCTTGTTCATGTTGGTTCTGGGAGTTGTCCATTAATTCTTTACTCTTTATGATTGTGGAGACCGTGGAGGAAATGAGGTCTTCGATAACGGCAGGAGGGTGCAGCTTACACTTCAGAGCACCAGCTGTGTCTTGAACATGAAACAAACGGTTGTTTGTGGGAAAAGGTCGAACGTCTCCACCTTCCTCTGACTCAATGTCAAGACAACGTGCTGATTCTTCAGATATATCTACAGTAGCTTTCACCACATTCTTCTGTTCTCTGATGTCCCCCAGTGCTTCACTGTCCCCCTCGGGTTCTTGGCTGACCCTCAACTTGGACTGCATTGTGACCGCTCCCGCTCCCGCTTCTGTGGTTTCCTGGACGCTAGAGCTGGGCTGGGCTGCATCCTTTTCCGTCAGATTTTTAAAAGTGGAACTTGGCAAGCTGCTGGCTGGCTGCTGGATTTCTTTCTCTTCTGAGAGGCTCTTCAATTTCAAGAAATCCAGAGTGGGACTCAGGTACTGGGAGACTGCCTGGGTGCACTTCTCTACCACCAGGCTCATCTGGAGGGCACTGGCTGCAGTCAGGTAGCTCACCAGCTCTCTCAGAGGGACCTGCTTAGCAGTAATAGATAAATTAGTTAAAACAATGAAAAACTATACAAGATTCATCCAGTCCAACAGCTTTTTCATAACATCGCATCCTTTGTTGTTCCTTATTTATTCCTTATTATTTATAATTTCATTCTGAAATTCTTTTTCATTGGGTTTAATTTGAAAAACCTGATATGAAAGTCTTTATAGCTGAAATAAATTGGAAATGTATTCTTCTCTGGTCAGAGAAACATTCGTTGTTTATGTCGCACCTCTAGGTGTCCGGTGTAGCAGGACACGAGCAGCGCCTTAGCAACCATCGCACTGGAAACGACACCCACACTCAGCTCTGCGCGGCCTTCGTGGAGCAGAAATTGGTCACGTAGGAAGTCTGAGGATGCTGCGAGCACCACTCTGTGACCGTGGAAACGGAGGGGCTGGGCGGCGGGGCACTGTGGACCCCCGAGGACGAGCGTGACATCACAGAATCGATGCTCTTCTCTCAGAACATTCATTTTGCCGAGGATGGCGTCCCCGTGTGTCGGTAAACTAAACCGTAGAACGTCAGAGGAGCTTGACATGATGGTCTGTCTGGATTCAGAAGAGTAGTTAGATCACAGGTCTGTTATCTTGAGCTGCATGTATTGCATTTACAGTAGGAACTTGTGTTTTTCATTCATTTTCTAAAGGGTTCTGACTAATGTGCTGGCTCTCCTGGTGCAGCATTAGGCCTACATCAGTGATTTACAGCCAAATCAAAACACCCACATAGCATCCTCATGATGAGGTGGATCAGGTCTTAAATTTAGTATCTAAACTAAACATGCAGTAATTACTAGAGAGACAGCACACACAACTGAAAAGATTCAACCCCACCTCGTAATGCAGGCTCATCCCGTGATAATGGATCCAGTGGTTAGAATGGCTGCTCTCCTTGGTTCAAAAAACACAATCAACTCAGTTAATCAGAGGTTCTGTAATCGTCCAAATCCCCCCAGCTCTACTGCTGATAGCGACGACACTGCGTCTATACATGCAGGAGGATGAGGTGCATCTTTCAGCTGTGAAGCAATGGCCACCCTGACTTCAACTGGCTTTCTGCTGAGGATCTGAAATGCATGAGCAGCACTGCCTGTGTGTGTACGCAGGAGCACATGAACTAATTAACCCCTTCAGCGCCTTTAGTTGACCCGGGTTGTTGCTCAAGCTGTGAGCGGCCCTGAGACCAAATGAGGAGGATGTTAAGTTCACCAGAAAAAATAAAAAATAAAAAAATGGTGCTATGCTAGAAACAAGCCACATGGTGGTGATCATGCACAATCTACAGTAGCTTCTTCAACCTGTGTGTGGGCACATCTGGAAATAAAAGTCTGTTTCATTTGACTTTGTGTACCATTTTAGTTTGCATGACCTGTCAGCTATCTATCTACTACATACATCGATCATGCATAACATTATGACCACCTTCCTATTCTTGTGTAGGTCTCCCTTGTGCCTTCAAAACAGTTCTGGCTCATCAGAGAATGGACATGGGCCTTTTGAGGGTGGTGTCTGCTAACAGAATGTTGTTAGTGGGGGCCTTTGGGTCCTATGGGTTGAGGGGAGGAGTCTCTGTGGATCATCCCACAGATACTTGATCAGTTTGGGATCTAGTGAATTTGGAGGCCAGGTCAACACCTTGTGCTGTTCTTCATGTTTTGTTAGTTGTTCCTAAACTGTTTTTGTGTGTGTGTGCATGTGCTGCATCCTGCTGGGGATGGCTGCTACCATCAAGGAGCGTCATTGCTATGGGGTGGGGGTGCCCGGTCTGGTCTAGGTGGGTGCATGTCTAAGTAACATCCACATGAATGCCAGGCCCAAATGCTTCCCAGCAGAACATTGTATTGTCACAAGATGGTCAATGTTATTTACTTCTCCTGTTAGTGGTCATAATGTTATGCCTGATCGGGGCGCATTTGCAATGCAATAAGGTGAGTTGATGTTTTAATTAAGTGAAGCAAAATATAATATGTATTTGTCTGTTAAGGTAGAAAAGCACTACACAGATGCAGCCTTTTAACTTTTGTGATAAAAAAACGTGTTTTATTAAATTTAGCAATAATTATTTTTAATGTCTAATAGTCTGTTGAAGTAGGCTCAGTGAGCTTAGGGTTGATTTTAAAACTAAAAACAGCCATGCAGCTGCAACATCCTTTGCGTGAAGACAATACTGTGCAGTATTTGTGAATAACTATTTTTAGGCATTGGTGACATTGTTTCAATTAGACTGAAGTGGTTTTGTGTCTACATGAATCCCATTAGGAGAAACAGATGCTGATTTCTTGTTGTTCTGAAGTGTTTTCACAGATGACAAGCAAATGGAAACATCATGTCTGCTGGCCAGACATCCATCTATTTTGGTAACTGCAGTTCTTGCAGTTATCCTGCCAAAGGATGATTCTCTGTATAATCAGCAATATCATCATTTTTTAGCCATTCATCAAATTACAAAACACAGAGTAAGTATTTATATATTCTTGTTTTGAAAGTAGGGTTAAAACAGGACTAGCATTATTACTTTATTTCGTTGTTTTGTCAAATCTGTCCCTGCCCTAAATCCATAGCCCTATGATGCAACTGTAACCTTCTGTTCTCCAATCATCTGCATGACCTGGTTTGTTCTCTTGCTATTACGCCTCAGATTTAGTGCAGCAGAGCAGTAGTACCCTTTCCAAAACACGTCATTTATCAGACACAAAAAAACATGAGAACTTCAGGGAGTGGTTGCAGAGTATGTACTTAGTCTGTACACTCATACTGAACTGTACAGGGATTTTTCAAGCAATTTACAATTCTACAATTAGTAAGGTGTTGTTTTTAAATTGTGAAAACATTTACTGACACCTGACAAACAATATTCTTCATTTATGTATTAAGCAACATTACAATGACCTCTAAAACTCAACAGGAAGGAGCCAAGAACCTCAGCCAAAGACCTCTGTGGCTTCTCGTTCCATGGTTCTAATGAGTGCTCTCTTTCTTGAATCATTCAGGCTCAAGTACAGCTCACTTTCAACACTTGGGTTAAGTTTGCATTGAATTTGCATGACAAAATGGGGGACTGCTCTCTGTGTACAATGCTAAATTGTATTATTAAATGGTATGTGCACACAATTATAGGAAAATAAATGGACTAATGTGGGGCACTGCTCGAAAAATCAACTAGATTGCCTGCTTGTGCAGTGGCTTCATATTTCAGGATTACAAATGAATGGCGAGATGGGCTCAAACACAGACAGGCATTTAAGCACATCTATTGTCTGCGTGTACATTTTGCTATCACTTTCAAGACAGTAGTAATGTTGCAATCTTTTTTTAAGTTTGTCATGACTTCCTCTGTATTTTAAGGGACGTCTCGTGGTCTAACTGGCGGATGTAATCAGCATGTCTTGTCATGTACTGGCGTTGTGAGAACTTGGCAGCACTCTGGTAAAAGCACTTAATTTGTCACAGCTGTTGTCACTGGCATAGCTTTGTGAGCTCTTATTTATTCTTGTACCAGTACATTTATAAGCACTATGTATGCCCGCTAAGCCTTTAAACAAAATAATTTCACTGTTGGCTTAATTCATTCTTTTTATTTATTATCAGTCTCCCTTGTATCAAGCATCACCTGGCATCATGTATTCATATTTGCTGCATATAGATGCATGAATGAATTCACCTGCTTGCTTCAGCTGCTCTCTTCTGGCCTACCTCTCCACCTGGTCGGTCTCAAGCAGATGGGGCTCCTCCGGCTCTGCTCAAGGTGCATTCCTGTTAAGGGGGACTTTTTCTTGCCACCTCACGGTTTACTCATGGGGTTTCAGGCTCTGGGTTCTATAAAGTGTCTTGAGACAAACTGAAATATCAGAGAATATAAGATACAGGATAAAATAAGATAAGCGAAGCAGTCAGCTGCTGAAGTTGCTGCCCAGAGCTGCTATAGCGCCGCAAAGGGCTTGGGACTGGTTTTCCGATCCCCCGCCACCTCCACGCGCTCAAGAAGGCAGCTCAGAACAGAGATGGCCTTCTTCACCAGTCTGTTCAGTCTCTTTTTACCTGCCGCAGAGGTGCTGCCACTCCAGCAGACCACTCCATAGAAGATGGCTGATGCCACCAAAGAGTCAGAAAAAGTCCTCAGGAGTGCTCCCTGCACTTTGAAGGACCTAATTGTCCTTAGCAGGTAGAGTCTGCTCTGGCCTTTCTTATAGAGCGCACTAGCGTGGTCAGTCCAGTCTGACAGTCTGTTTTTTTTGTTCAGGTGAACACCCAGGTACTTACATTGATCAGCCACAACATTAAAAGCACTGACAGAGGAAGTAAAAAACATTGACCATTGACACCTTGTGACAATACAATGTTCTGCTGGGAAACATTTAGACCTGGCATTCATGTGGATGTTACTTAGACATTAACCACCCACCTAGACCAGACCAGGTACCCTAATCCACCCCATAGCAATGACACTCCTTGATGGCAGCAGCCATCCCCAGCAGGATGCAGCCTGACACAGGCACACATACAAAAACTGTTTAGGAACAACACAGAAAACATGAAGAACAGCACAAGGTGTTGACCTGGCCTCCAAATTCACTAGATCTCAAACTCATCAAGTATCTGTGGGATGCACTGGAGCAAGCCTGATCCACAGAGATACCTCCCCTCAACCCATGGTACCCAAAAGGTCCACAATTCTGTTGCCAGACACCACAGGACACCCTCAGAAGGCCCATGTCCATTCTTTGATGAGTCAGAACTGTTTTGGAGACACAAGGGAGACCTACACAATATTAGGCAGGTAGTCATAATGTTATGCCTGATCGGTGTATAACAGTCCACTATCTCTATATCCATCCCCTGGATGTTCACCGGTGTGTATGTGATGTATGTTTGTGCCTGTGGAAATCCACCATCAGCTGCTTGGCTTTACCCACATTCAGCTGGAGATAGTTTTCCTGGGCACTAGACCGAAAAAGTCTTGAATGAGTCCTCTGTTTTTCTCCATCTCCCACATCCTGGATGAGGCCCACGACTGCAGAGTCATCAGAGAAGTTCTGCAGATGTCAGCTGGTTGAGAGGTGCCTGAAGTCTGCAGTGTGGAGGGGAAAAAGGAAGAGAGCCATGTAGTGGATTTTTTCACTACTTCGAATAAAAAGGTCTCAAAACAAAGGTTTTGTCTTTGTGAGTTTTATTGCAAAAAACAAAGGTATACCGTTCATGAAGGGGGAAGAATCATCTGTGAAAAACTCCGCAGATTCTCTTCCCAGTGTAAGTTTTGCAGACGGTTTTTATCTTTGAAACAAGGCGTTGTACAAGTACTTTCTGCTCATTGGTTCTTGTTCCTCTCGCACGAGGTTTTGTCTCTATCAGTTTTCTCAACAACCGTGGGACCTTGAGAAGGTTCTCACAGAAACGGCTGAGCAGGTGCAGATATGTTTTGTGTTTGTGTGAGCAAAAACAAGACAGTCAGTGCTTAAGGATTTTTCCACTACGGGAGTGATTGGGGCATCGAAACACAGCTTCTAAATAACACACTATCTGCTAAAAAACACGTTCATTTCATCAATATTTTGTTATGATAGTCAGTACTTAGAAAATGTCCACTACAGCCAGGACTTAAAAAAAAAAAGGCCTCGTTGCAGTATATCATACCTTGTGTAGTTGATGTTAAGAAATCTATTAGAGGAAAATGTTACAGTAGAAGTTTAAAGGAGCAGAAATGGAATTAGTCAAGTAAAGGACATTAAAGCTGTGTTGGGATACTTGAGTAAAAGTACTAAGTTACATTTCACCAGGAGCTCAAGAACAAAATAAATAAATATGTCGCTCAAGTACAGAAAATACTTCCGCGTCAAATACGGAAGAAGTCTGTCAGCGCTACAGAAACCAGCCTAGACCGTTTGGAGGCATCCTGCTCCGCCCTCATCATCATCATCATCATCATCATCACCGCATAGTGCAGCTCATAACGGGAGACAACTCCGGGAGAATTAAGGTAGCAGCAGGCGATGAGTTGTTTCTGACCTAAAGGCAAGCATGTCGAGTAGAAATAAGGAAACGTGAAAAGTTGCGGGGTTGTGAAGTGAAAGTATTTCGGGAGAAGATGTAACGGGACGGACAAAATGGGAAAAATAATAACGAGGCGACGGTACTTTTGTTGACAAGCTGTAGCTTCGCTCGCTAATGCCGTCCAAGTCGACCCTGCCCCGGACTACAGACCCAGACATAGACCTGTGTCGACTTTGGGGAACTCAAGCAGCCGCAACACCTCAGAACAAGCACAGTGAGTTGTGTGTGTGTGTGTGTACGTGTGTGTGTGTGGATGATGCAACTAGTCATTGTCGAGTCCTGAGATGACACTAGATACAGTTATCTTAATTAGAAAGGGCAGCTCAAGCTAAATTAGCTTACTTGTGGTCTCTGACAGCTGAACTGTACGTTTGAGGAACTGCGTAAAAACTTTAGTTTACCTGTGTAAAAGTTGAACACATGTGAAGGACTTCAACAAAAAAGTAGAAACCAGAGGTTAGCCCTTAGACTAAGATGATAAAAATCTGCTTACAGGTGTGATATTTTTGCATAGGTTCATATTTGCACTCAGATAGCTAAATTAAGCTAATGTTTGCTATCCCAACACAAGCTAATGCATGCTACTGTAGCAGCAAATAAATGGGTTTGTTGATATTTCTTAACGATGTTAATACTGACACCATGTGTTTTTTGTAATCTGCCAACAGTATGCCTACAGCATGTGACCTATTTAATCAGTATAAACACATAATATGAGCAGGATCCAGTTCATTTGATTTCAATTTGATTTTAAAGATTTTAGTTTTGTTTGCATGAACTAGTTTAAAAAAAAAAAACTAAAAAAAAAACCCAGAGGCTCATTTTGAATACTATCTTTGGACAATAACATTGTGCTGTTACCTGTGCAACACTGATGAAAAGCCGATGTTGGTCGACCTGCTTTCTTTATTGGTCTGGGTCCACTGTGGCCTTCAAGCGGAACTCATGAGCTTGTGGTTAGGAAGGTTTCAACATCGTTTACATGAAATGTTTGGCTTCCAGGTTGTATCATCATACCGTGAGAGAGCTGCTGCTAGGCAACTTTTAACATAAGTTTACAGTCACGTATCATCTCTGTGCTGTATGACACTATGTCATAGCCTATGGCGTAGCCTCCTCAGAAATGTAACTATGCATCATATTGATTGGGGCTGATCTGAAGCACACTGGACTCAGCAGCTGGACAAGCATAGAAAAATCTCCCTTGTTCTGCCTCCAACACACTATCTACCGAGATGTCTTCTCTATGTCCTGATCTGAAGTGATTTCATTGAAACTAGCTGTTGATCCACATTTATTAACTTCAGCTCCAACATGAGCCGCCCAGTTGCCGCTGTGTGAAGTACGGAGTGAAACTCAACACAGCTGACGAGTTGCCTCCTTGCGTTTTAGTGGCATGAATACGCAACAGTGCCGACACACCAGTGCACAGGCAGAAATGCTTTCACTGACATAGGCTCTGCATAGACCAGTTGCAGGATTGTAAACCCATGTAGGAAGTGTAAATGTGTAATAAAAAATGAGGTTGTTGGCAATATCAACATTTTACAACATTTAATACAAAACGTATTAACTTGCCGTACACTTACGGCATTTCTGGAAACGTCAGCGAACACATCACGCCTCTTAACTCGGACCTCTCCAAAAATATGCAGTCCTGAGTTTGTGAATGCCACAGAAGGGGACCGTTCACACTTTCTTTTCTATAATACCATTCGAAGGCAGCATTTATCCAAATGGTTATGTGTTTATTTTAAAGCGTGTTACAGTCACACTCCAAGCTTAACACACCACTGCCAATTTGACTGGCCTGGCAGAGCTTTGCTGGATCATGGTCAGTCCCGACAGAGTGTCTCCAGACCAACTTTATGTTGCAAAAAGGGTTGCCGAGGGAATTAGGGGTGGCTTTCAGGCTCCAGTGTAGTTAAAGTCACCTTCAGTTTGAATCAATACAAGTGTCGAGGTCCAGAGCACATGGTTATAATTGGAGCTGTTTTATGAGGTTTATTAAGATTTTTAATAATCCTTGAATCAGAAGCTCTCTTAAACACTTTAAATGGATGCTACAGTAGATTAAAGTCATCTTAGTTTCTCAGAACAATCAGGTTTCAAGTTAAGGTTAGATACTAGCGGCTATGTTTTCTTGTTCTTGAGAGGAAGTTGTTTGAAGTTTTTAATCATCTCTGACCAATAATACAAATATGGATTCTTATTCTGACTGTATACTGTGTCAAGGGCTGGCTTGCATGAGTAAAATACTGACATACATCAAACAAGGCTATGCTTAGTATCTATTTTGGTGTGTTACACGATATAAATAGGGTCCTGTTTTGCGTTTATGTTGTTTTCATTTTCTAAAAAAACAATTATCCTGTTTTTTAAAACCCAATGTTGAATTTGTATGTAGGCAGTGTTGATTCATTTATCAATGCACTTCCAACCAAATTAGCATTTTATTTAGGTCTTTACTGGAAGTATATCATCAGTGGCGCAGCGATGTTATGGGGAAAGTACATTAGTATAGCCTCGGGGATCATGTGTAACATTCAGGTCATGTACAAAGAATTGCACTGTCAGCCACTGCAGTGGAGAAAAGAAATATTGTTTAAAATGGAACGCCTAGGAACAGCAAAGAAAGAGCAACTTGTTTTTCCATGTTCTGAAATAGTTAAAGTAGTGTTAGTTACAAACTGAGGAGTGTCAGAGACACTTCACAGAGACACTTGTGGCTGGATCTGAACGCAAGAGAAAAAAAACATCCCACGCTGTGGTGTGGTTTAGGGTAAAATGAAATGTTAAGTAGACCTGCGTTTTCTGGAGCCATGATTCATTTATCTTTTGGAGAATGCGCTTTGAGGTAGCTTAGCTGACTTTGTCACACGTGACTGAAAATCCATGCCATCGCATTTCATAGCTAGTAATTTACTGTCATTTGTGGTATTTGAACCGGTAGGGTTTTTTTTTTTTTTTTTTTAGGAATGGATGCCTTTTAAAAAGTCTTTGCCATCATAGTGTTTTATAGCTTCGAAACACAGCAACTCTCTTCTGTCAGCATAGCCAGTGCCGGCTCTGAGTAAACACAAGCATCTACATGTGCACACATATCATGTGTAGCAGTGAAAGGAAATGCCTGTTTATAATAATCTGTTCTCTGTCCTGTATGTTTCCATCATGATGTAATGTGAAACATATTTTTAAGATGTAAAGGCATGACTGAGGAATTTGATCATCCCTGGTTAAATTATAGGTTTGTGCTAAACTGACTTGAATTTCGTTTTTAAAATTTCCCCAGACCATAACATAATCACTGTTAAATTGATTTGAGGTTCTTTCAAAGTGCAGAAAACTTCCAACGGACAAACAGTCACTTCAACTTGATAAGATGTTTCTGTTAATATAAAACTGCTTGAAATTCCTTTTACCCAAGAGTTGACATAAAGTGTTATATTGTCTCTACAGAATAGAGAGTACATCAACATACAGACGTGTGTGTAGACACATGTCGCATGACAATGAACTATTGTGTTTTATTCACATCATAAATACACAAAGATTTGCCTGGCTATGTTGTGTAAACAGTGTAAAGTGTAAACATGCTTAAGAGAATACAGGGTTACATCAGTATATTGGAATTGGGTTGAGCAGTCTCTTGGTCTCACACAACTTGGTTCACACACTGTTTGCTCATTTTTTGCTCTCTAGAGATTGTATCCCATAGATATAAGATATATTTTGCCTGAGAACAAACAGGGGTTTTCACAACAGATAGCATATTTTATTTCAGTATACTGGTGTGTGGTTACTTACTTACTACACAGCATGACTAGGTATGAGTATGTACTAGTTATCAGAGTAACGATTCGTAAGATGAAAAACTCCCCAAGCTGTCACTGTTTGAGCTCTACAATTTAAAGAACCTGTCATTTGAAGCCTCCAGTCAGTCCAATACGAGTGACTCCGCAGTATCATAAATTATTTTATTAACAAATGTGCAACCAGCAAACTCTGTTCGGCACATAGCAGTATCAGCAAAACAAACCACTCACCTAAAACAAGAAGAGGACCTATAAAAGAGATGAGAGGTTAAATTATGGAGCGTCTCATTTGTATAAAGAAACCACCTGTATTTGGCTACATTTCATGCGTGCTGCTCTAAACCTCCCGAACAGGAGCAGTATTTTTCTACTGATAAGTCAGCCTGGATGTTCCTCTCAAACTACCAAAACATTGTGATAAGCACAGCTGTTTTAGGATGTGAGATGGCTGATGCCACTGAGCAGACTGATAGAGCACCACACCCTACTGTGCACCTTGCATACAATGGAAAAAGTACGCATCTAGAGTTTCTTCTTCTGTTTTCCCCTTTTAGTTGAGTGTTTTTGAGGGGATTTCCCCTTGCTTTTGAGAGGCTCGGACTGGGGTGAGAACTGGTCATGTTTTGAACTGGTGAAGCTCAGGACAAAGCCAGGTTTGCCATAATTATGTGATATGGGATACTTGGGTGGTTTCTGTGTCTGTTGTAATGACGTTAGTTGAGTATTCACATTTACAAGGCCCTTGAGGAGTCTTTGGCAGCACCAATAGCTTTGAGGATTGTCTGTTCACATGCCCCGGTTTCTGTCCTTAGCTATAAACTTAAATTTATTCTGAGCACAGAGTTACGTCAAGAATTTATTTATTTTCTCCAAGTAGTTTATTTGAATTGGCTTGGCTTCCTGACTTGAAATTTCATTGGCAAATAGTAGCAATTGTTTTGTAGCTGAATGGCCGGACATTGTGGTTTACGAATGCTTATTTCCCATTACAGGTGTTTCCAAGTTACACAAACAAAACATAAACTGACATCATGGACTGCCAAAAACTAGCTCTTCTTGCTGTTGCCGTTTCCACCACTCCATCTAGGTTCACCGACAGTCAACTATCAACATGGTGAATTGGTGGTAGGAATCATAATTGTGCTCGTGTCATGTGTCAGTCAAATGTATGTGTAGCTCTCATTGGTCGTTGCTTCGGTCTTGCTTTGATTAGTGAAACTTGTTGCTAAATAAATAATACTAAAGGAACTAAAGAAAACTCCAATATCTTTACAAATAGCTCTGTGGTGTAGATCTTGTATGGAACTCATTCCTAGATTCACGGCTACATATTGTAATAGGGATACCGCCGATTCAAGGCGAGCTTTGTTGCTGTAGCCTAGCTGGTTGCTGGTAACTTGCTTGTGTGAAACTTTTCTGATCTGGGCCAACAACATCAAACTATGTTGCAGTGTCAGTTTCATGCGGCTAGCTTTTAGGAAAGGTACTTGCGTCACACACACAAATTCTTTCAAAATATTTTCTCAGCGCTGCCAAAAAACAAGGTTGATGTTCGGCAGTTTTTGTGGGTCAGGATGGCAAATACCAAGCAAATTTGTTAGTGCCACTGTCAAATATCACAATGCTGGTTTCATCAGTGAGTAGCAATTACTCAGTCATAGGGCTGCACCAGTTTTATGTGCTCTTTCATCCATCTTAGCCTTGGAAACCCATAGTGCCTTCCTTATTGTCATAGCTCTCACAGTAGTCTCCTTTTATTATAGGGATTTTCCACTGGCTAGCAGTGCCCACCTTTTCTGCGCCAGGCCACACCAGGCAGTAATGACATAGTTCCACTGCAGCCTCACAGCAGGAGAGAGCGACCACACAAGGCCAACTGACCCTGACTCAGCACCTAAGCTGTGACTCGAGAAAAATCTGTGGTTAGAACTCTCTGTCTTCAGTTCTCAGTTCTTTTGCAGCTTTGTCCTAAAAGCTTTTTGGTTTAGTGATTGCCCGTTGATTCATCCCAAACTCTTGTCTACAATTATATGATTTATTCATTTCTATTTGAAATGAGTGGGAGCGGTTCAGGGTATTTCTGAGTTCTCCAGTATCACAGTAATCCAGTGGTGGTGCAGAGCAACAGTGAAGTGTTAGTTTAGTTAATTTGGCTGACCAAAAAAAATAAATAAATACTACAGTAGGCTCATGTTCACTTTTTTACTCAGCATACTCAAGAAAGCGTTATACTTTTTTTGGTAAAAGTACCTGTACAAGACTTTTAACATGACATTTCCTGTTTGTTTAAAAGGGGTTAGCACATTTATATCGATGTTCAAGAAATAGGAATTCATAACATTAAATAATTATATTTGTTATAACCTTAAACAGTAAATGCAACTTGCGAAATTCACAAGGATGGAGAAGGAGAAAAACAACCTGTAGTAAATTTTATTGCTTTGGATTAATAAATGAATAACAAAATAGCTGATAGATTAATCATCAAAAAATTCTGAAATACAGCTTTTTATCTGCCAGACAAAATGTGTGAGTGAGCTCTGTTTTCAAGAAAACTTTGGAAATCCATTTGGTATTTTATGATGGCTTAGTTTCCTGGCCATTGTTTGTGAGGTTCTGGAGTATTTGTGAAGCAGATAACGGATATCTGGGCCGTGACAGACTGTTTTGACCTGCCTGTTATTGTTAAAAGTCTTACTAGCAGCTTGATATGTAAGAACTGAGTTGGAGACGAGAGACGACAGGTTATACACAATTAACAGTGGAAAACAAGATGATTAGCTTGTTTTAATGGGGACGTTAACTTGCTTGCTGACAGGATATGACAGTGTCTTGTGCCCTTTACCTTCTTGTAAACAAAGAATTCGGATACTCAGACTACAAATGGCAATAAAAAAACAAGTTCTTGTCCCTTGCTGGGAGGCACTTCAGTTGCCTGTACCTAAGAATGTGATCTTGAACATACAGCACCATAAGATGGTATGGAAAAACATAATCTTTAATTGTACAATCAAGTTTTTATTTTATTTTATTTTTTTATTATTTTTGCCAAAATGGATTGTTTTTAGTTATTTTAGTTGTCCACCATATGACTTGATCAAAACAAAAAAAATTCTGTGTCCATTGCAGATGTAGCATTAGAAGTAGAAGAGAGCAGTCATAAAAGGCAATATGGCTAAGCTGATAGTCCTGACCCCAACTACCACCAACGCCCAGATAAGACACAGCAAGAAACTGGTGTAACTCTCTGCCTGTCTGCTTCATGATAAACAGTTTGGGTGTGTAAACACACTGACAAAATGGTGACAGAGCTGTGTTCTTCTGCATTCTTTAATATATTGTATTTGAGCATTTGAAAGGTTTCCCAAATATTTAACGTAGAAAGTTGATATGAGAAATATATAAACAAAAGTGCAAGTCTCTCTTTTGCAAAAAGTGAACTATAAACTTGAATTTGTTCCGAGCACAGAGTTACATCTGGATTTCATTTATGTATTTATGTAGTTGATATAATTGGCTTAGCTATTTGCCACAAAAGTCATCATTTGACAAGCGCTCATAAGTTTCTCATCAAAAAAGAATGTTTTATACTATTAAAATCACAAACTGTAATTCAAAGGTCCAATGTGTAGGATTTAGGGGGGCATATTTGCAGGAATATAATATTCATAATTATGTTTTATTAGTGTGTAATATATTGTATAGAATAAGTGTTTCTCATCTACATAGGGACTAGATCATCTTCCATGGAGTCCACCATGTTTGTACATTGATGCCCATGATGGACAAACTAAATACTGGCTTTTGAATTTCCTAGTTTTTTATTTTCCTTATTATTTACATGAAACCAATGTAAGAAATCTTTTCTTTTTGTTTTTTAAGGAAGGATATTTTGTCTTATTTACAGTATATTGTTGTTTGTTATTTATCTCCAAGTTGTAATTGTGGATTTTTGTTTATGTGATGTTTGTGTTTCTATTATAGCATTTCCTCTTTGTGGTTTTTGGCTTTTATCAGCTGTTATACATCCGTTTAAGGGTTTGCTACACCAGAAGAGAGTTAAAGAGTGAGATGCTGTGAACTTTCCACTGTGTTGGATTTGTTATTCTGGCTCACTGTCATTTCAGTCAAGGTTAAACCTTCAATTACCACACACTTTGCTACACGACACAAGGCAATTTTTGTGTGGAAAATTACAAGCAAGTTTTGAACTCTGGTTAGATAAGAATACTTTCTCAGCATCCACCATAAAAGATACTTAATACACTTACTGAGTACTGAGTCTAGTACTTCCAGTCTAGGAATAAATAAACTTGAAAATAATCTCTCTATCACACCCTCTCTATGTTGCCTATTCATATGAATTAATTATATACATCAGTTTAATCTATTCTCTAAGACTAGACAGCTAAAGTAGTAGCCTTAACTCTTACTCAGTAGCCTCATATGAATGATAAGACACCTTGAGTAGGTAAATGGAATAAAAAAGTTTTTGGGCCCAGCGTTAACATAGGTCTAAACTTGTCCAGCTGTGAAATGTCATATGACTTGACTTGACCTGACTTGACAAGAAAATTCTGAACCACTGTAAGATTAACTTGAGGTTGGACAAACCCTTGGTAAACTGAAACATGCTTTGAAATAGTCAAGCTGTGTCAGTTATAGAGGAGAGCTAAGAGAAAATCTGATCAGATAGTTCAGATAAGACAATCTAATTTCAGTAATCTGCGGGCCTGTTTCTAATTTATGTGGATGCCAATGAAAATAGACTGCAAACTTCAGCGGAACAAGTCTGTATTGTTAATTTATGTTGTTTTTTGGCAGGGAGCATGGGGAGATGAGAGTTATGTCCGTTTCTATTTTAATCTGGAATGTACTCTGTGTGTTCTCCAGATGTCTTGGAACATGGAGGATATTTCACTGTGGCCATCAGAACCAAATTATGTGTCAGTCAGTGTAGCTGAAACTGAAAAAATAAATAAACTGGAATGCCAAAATGAACCATCTTGGGCTCTCTTTATACGAGATACTTGCAAGAAATATGGCCAGAGCGAGAGCCTTAGAACAAATAGTTACTGACACTGATGCTATTGGACTTTCTCGAAAACTGCTCTTTCTCAACAACTGCTCTTCTGCAACATCACCAAATCGGATGTAACACAAATGACTTACAGCAAATGCTACATCCATCTTTGTCATAGTGGTACAAGATGGCCTCTTCAGCCAGTGGTCCATGGATGGCAGTCTTTGAATAATGGGGCTGATTGTATGTTTGTTACAGATACAGCCTGGTCTTAGTACAGGCTCCAAGGGGTTAATAATTTCTATATAATACACCACATACATATTAACAATATGTATGTGGTGACTGGGTCATTAATACATTAGAGTTTGGATCAGAGAAAGTTCCAAATGCTGTGGATTTTACCAAAACACAGCTTGGAGACTAGAACTTCTGTGAGAAATCAACTTTATAAGCTCCATGCACTACTGACATATTGTGTGTGCTGATAAGCAATCTTCTGTCAGCTAACAGTTTATGGTTATAAAATAACATAATCCTTTAATTTATCCGACAGTGGGAAAAAAAACGAAGGCATTTGCATTCAGCCAATCCAAATAGTGGTGGTCTCCAAAAATGCACAAGTGTTGTGCGGTTGTAATGCTATGCTGTTGATACAGTGGCTTGCAAAAGTATTCATACCCCTTGAACTTTTCCACATTTTGTCCCGTTACAACGACAAAGATTTTCACAAATAAAAAACTTCTTTGTTGTTTTGCAGTGCAATGTGCAAAAGTACTCAGCCCCCCTGAGTCAATACTTTGTGGAACCGCTTTTTGCTGCAATTATAGCTGCAAGTCTTTTAGGGTATGTCTCTACCAGCCTCGCACATCTAGAGGCTGAAATCTTTGCCCATTCTTCTTTGCAAAACACCTCAAGCTCAGTCACATTAGATGGAGAGCAGTTTGTGAACAGTTTTCAGATCTTGCTACAGATTCTCGATTGGATATCGGTCTGGACTTTGACTGGGCCAACACGTGAATATGTTTTGTAATAATCCATTCCATTGTAGCCCTGGCTTTATATTTAGGGTCGTTGTCCTGCTGGAAGGGGAACCTCTGGCCCAGTTTCAAGTCTTTTACAGACTCCAACAGGTTTTCTTCCAAGATTGCCCTGTATTTGGTTCCATCCATCTTCCCATCAACTCTGACCATCTTCCCTGTCCCTGCTGAAGAGAAGCACTCCCAGAGCATGATGCTGCCACCACCATGTTTGACAGTGGGGATGCAAACTGCAAACAGGACTTCTTATGGTTTTCTTTGAACAATGGCTTTCTTCTTGCCACTCTTCCATAAAGGCCAGATTTGTGCAGTGCACGACCAATAGTTGTCCTGTGGACAGATTCCCCCACCTGAGCTGTGGCTCTCTGCAGCTCGTCCAGAGTCACCATGGGCCTCTTGGCTGCATCTCTGATCAGTGCTCTTCTTGTTCAGCCGTGTCTTGGTGGGTTTGCAGTTGTGCCATACTGTTTCTATTTCCAGATGATGGACTGAACGGTGCTCTGTGAGATGTTTGGGCTTTTAGCTTGGGAAGCTTTTTATAGCCTAAGCCTGCTTTAAACTTCTCCACAACTTTATCCCTGACCTGTCTGGTGTGGTCCTTGGACTTCATGATGCTGTTTGCTCCCCAATATTTTCTTAACAAACCTCTGAGGCCGTCACAGAACAGCTGTATTTGTACTGAGATTAGATTACGCACAGGAGGACTGTATTTAGTCATTAGGTCAATATTTGATCAATCTGCAATCATCAGGCAACTTCTGAGGGCAATTGGTTGCACTCAAGAGAAAGGGGAGCTGAATACATTTGCACACCACACTTTTTAGTTTTTATAAGTGAAAACTTTTCTTTGTACTTCACAATTGTGTGCCACTTCTTGTTGGTCTTTCACATAAAATTCCAATAAAATATATTTATGTTTGTGGTCGTGATGTGACAAAATGTGGAAAAGTTCAAGGGGTATGAATATTTTGGAAGCCACTGTAGATGTAGAAAACAGGAATAAAGTAGCTGCTCTATCCAGTTTCACTCTTGATATTTTTGTCATGTAAATGAAATGGTTTTTTTGTGTGTGTGTTTTAATCAAGATCTCTGCAAGAAATGGAATCCTCTTGCTTCCTTTGGCCAAACAAAACAATGCTGACTATAAACAATACTGACAGTTTTACTCACTTACTTACACCCTTACCTTCCCTTGAGAACACAAACAGTTGCTGACTTCTCCCTATCAGCTGTAACTCATTTGAAGCGCTGTCTCCGTTTTTACACCCTGTATCACTTTCATTTAGAAGTCAAGATCTCTTGTCTTTGTTACCAGTGGGCTGCATTTCCAGTTTTTGTGATTATATCTCTATTGAAATGAGCTATTTTATTCTAATCAAGGTGCTTGTAACTTGTTAGCCTGGTGTAGCCAGGCAAAATACAGGATAATTTTTATTATGACATAGCAACAGCAAATGCACTGTGTTTGTCAGTGAGCTTAACACTTGCTATCATTTATCATATGTGTGAAAAATTCCTTTTTGACTTATCTGTCTCTTTCTCCCCTGACAGGTAAATGTTTTTTCTAAGGAACACATGGCCTGTATTCTACTGACAGATATGGACCCGCCCACCTCTCCAGTCCAACAGCACATTACGCTGGGGACCTCTCTGACCACGACTCAGCCACCGGACTCGACCCCAAGCTAGACACGGATGCCTCTTGTTTGAGAGTCCACCTTTACTACCTGGGGAAGGATAGAGGAAGGGGTGGGACCGGCCGTTCAGAAAGTGTGCTCACGTTTCCACCTGGAGATTACGTAGCAGAGGAACTGTGCATCACTGCAAGCGAAAACATGTGGTGAGTCGTGAGAGTATTTCAGTTCTGGTGTTTGCGCACAATTGAGTTGCATTTTGAGTGACATGAAGTTTATTTGTTGAGCATTGAGCAGTGACCTGTCATCAGCTGAATATGAGCTTTATGTGTGATTAAAAAAAAACGTCCATTAAATGCAAATGGAAAAAACAAAGACTACAGGTGTGAAAAATATATTTGCTATTTAATTGGCTGCTGATCTGTCATATAAAATTTGAACAATTACTTTCACACCATCATGTTCAAAACATCTTGAAGAGTTCACTGTTCAGATGTTGCAACTGTCTTTGTCACAACATAGCTGACGGTTCCCATGATACTGTAAAGCTGCAGAGTTACACTTTTGTATTTGTGAAATACAGAAGAAAAAATGAGACGCCTCGGTGAGAAACTTTGTAACTCTCACAGAATTGTTTCATTAATTATTAAGTTTAAAGTCTAAAAAATTTTAATTCATTTATTCTTCAATTATATAAACTGATCTTTGAAATAAAAGGCACAATCTCAGGTACTGCGCTCAGGAAAG